>NC_090776.1:14922349-15222349 GCF_040054535.1 Antennarius striatus
TAGTTGACTTCTGTGCTCGTCACGGACTGTTCATAACGAACACCATGTTCAGACATAAGGGTGTCCATACGTGCACTTTGCACCAAGTCACCCTAGGCCGCAGTTCCATGATCGACTTTGTGGTTATGTCATCGGAATTGCGGCCGCATGTCTTGAAGAGAGGGGATGAAGAGAGGGGCGGAGCTGTCAACTGATCACCACCTGGTGGTGTGTTGGCTCCGATGGTGGGGGAAGATGCCGGTCCGACCTTGCAGACCCAAACGTATTGTGAGGGTCTGCTGGGAACGCCTGGCGGAATCCCCTGTCAGAAGGAGTTTCAACTCCCACCTCCGGCATAACTTCACCCACGTTCCGTGGGAGGCGGGGGACATTTAGTCTGAGTGGACCATCTTCCGCGCCTCCATTGTAGATGCAGCCGACCGCAGCTGTGGCCGTAAGGTGGTCGGCGCCTGCTGTGGCGTTAACCTCAGAACCCGTTGGTGGACATCGGCGGTAAGGGATGCCGTCAAGCTGAAAAAGGACTCCTATCGGGCCTTTTTGGCCTGTGGGACTCCTGAGGCAGCTGATGGGTGACTGCTGGCCAAGCAGAATGCAGCTTTGATGGTTGCTGAGGCAAAATCTTGGGCGTGGGAGGAGTTCGGTGAGACCTTGGAGGACGACTTCCAGATGGCTTAGAGGAAATTCTGGTCCACAATCAGACGTCTCAGGAGGGGGAAGTAGTGCAGCATCAACACTGTGTATAGTGGGGATGGGGAGTTGACCTCAACTCGGGATGTTGTGACTCGGTGGGGAGAATACTTTGAAGACCTCCTCAATTCCGGCGACATGCCTTCCCATGAGGAAGCAGAGTATCGGTTCTCTGAGACGAGCTCTCCTATCTCTGGGGTTGAGGTCACCTGGCATTGATGGTCTGATGTTGTAGTTCTATAAAGCCTTCTGGGACATTCTAGCATGTGATGTGCAGGAGATTTTTAATGAAAGTCTGGCCTCGGGCTCTCAGCCACTTTCCTGCCGGAGGGCTGTCGTCAGTCAGCTCCTGCCCTATGTTTTTAATTGATTCTAAATTTCTAAAGTTAAATGGTTTGCCTCCTTTTTATCAAGGTGTTTTTAAGTCATGGGCCTGTTTTACTGTAAAAGCAATTCAGGATAAAGCTCTGACTTTCTGTTCTGGTTACTGAAGGAGCAACAAGTGTATGGAGCCAGGCTGGATATTTGCAGTGGAGCTACACCTGAGCTGCTGACAGCACTTTGCAGAACCAGGACCCTGACCCTCCAACAGCTGGTGAACAACGCCGGGCCGGCGTTGGCAGATTCCCAGGCTGTGGGCTCCCTGCTGAACATCCAGTCCACTAGGGCGGCTCAGAGGGTGCTAGAATTGTGGAGGCAAAGACTCTGGGAGGGAGAGAGGCCTCCTCCTGGATTATAGAGGAACCATGCCGAACAACAAAGACCCTTTCCTGGAGGTCCACATCAGTCCCCTGCCTGGAGAGCTGGACGGTCCTCTCCTCAGAGACCTTCAGACCTGCACACAGCCAACAAAAAAATAATGTATAAAAACTGTGTGAAAGTGATTAACAAGATAGTACTATGTGACAGACTATGTGACCTACTGCCTGGACCAGCAAGATGATGGGGAATGGACCGGGCCCACAATGGAGACTTTTATACAAGCCTCCCCTCAAGAAAAAAAACGTCTGACCTCCAGTGGAGAATTTTACACAGTGCTATTAGTTCTATTGCTTTTATCTCTGTTTTTAACCCTGCTCTATCAAGCCAGTGGCCCTTCTGCCCCCTTTGTGAGACAGTCTTTCATATTTTTAGTGAGTGTAAGAGACTTGCAGTGCTCTTCACTCTTTTAACAAATGCTTTTATTTTGTTCAGTGAAAGTTTTAATATCAGAAATTGTATTTATGGTGCTGGGTACAACAAAGCAAATTAAAAAAAATGGCAGCACTTAAATTTAGTTTCTGGTGTAGCTTAACTTGGCATTTTATGTGACCAGAAAGAAGAAAATTGTAAACAATATAGTTCAAGAAGCAGCTGCAGTTTTTTGTTGCAACATCAGATGTCGTTTACAACTAGAACTGGTTTTTATAAAATGACAAAAGACCTGAACGGCTTTAGGAACATTTGGTGCCACAAAAATTGTCTTATGCACTTAAGTTGATGATCAACTTACATTTGCAAATTTCTTTATGTAATACACTGATTTTTAAATTGTATTTATTTTTATTAATGTTTTTGGTACTTTGAAGCACTTTAGCTTCAAAGCACACAAAACAACGTAAAATTGTAAAATAATTGAGTGTAATTACATTTTTTTTATAAAAATCAAATTAAAATCTTCTCCTTTTTCTTCTAAAACATGTATAAACTGATGGTAAAGATTTTAAACAATGATAAACTTAAATATCGTGTTGACATACCATTGGGGGTTCATCTTGGTCTGGCAATGGGTGTGAGCCATTCATGAGAGTCTTTCTACAAGCCACCGTTTAGAAAGAATGTCGGGCATCTCCAATGGAGGATTTTACACAGCATTGTGGCCGTCAACAGTTTCATTTTGAGTTTGAATCCAAATATGTCAGAAAACTGTCCGTTCTGTTCTTGCAGTGAAGCAGTTTTTCACTGCTTCCTATACTGTCAGAGACATGACTATCTATTCCTGTTTTTAGAGATAATCTTTCTCTCATTCGGTCTTGTTTTTCACAAACAGGTATGCATTATTGGTTTGAAATGCAGGAAAAATAAAAAAAAACTATTGGCAGATTCTAAGCTTTCTTCTGGGCCAGGCAAAGATGGTGATTTATCTAAGCACTGCATGTTCGACTGCAGTGCAAAAGCCATTTTCAGAAGAATGTGTCAAGCAAGAATCAGAATCGTTTTTAACTATATCAGAGCTATGAATGGTTTAGACACTTTTACGAACTTATGGTGTGTCAAAGGTGTCTTACGTTTCATGTTAAGTGAGGAACTTCTGTTCAGTCAGAGGTTGGTTTAATCCACGTATATTTTGCTTATGTTCCTAAATATTATATTGTTTTTGAAATGTGAGTTCCTGCTTGCGTGAATCTCTTTTGGATTTTGTGTCAACCTGATTATCTTGTATTTCAACCTTTGTGGATAAACATGATTTTAGAAATCTACTTCTTGTTTTTCTCTGACTTGGCACTATCCCTCCCAGTCAGCATTGAACTGAAAATTTAGGGAAACATGACACATAATCTTTATAATAACCATTGCCAAAACCATATTAGACAGATTTTAACCTTTCCATAAAATATGAACACAAAATATTTGCAACACAATTTAACCAAAGAAAATGTTTGGAAGCCTCCCAATGCTCTTTCCAATGACAAAGTTGAACAGATGTTTTGTATGACACAAAAATCTGCACCTATAAAACAGGAAGTAGGTCAAGGGGACTTTAAAAAGAGGACAAAGGCATCCTTTTAAATGGCAGGGACATTTATTATTTGGACATGCATGAACTGTTATTATGGGGTTATTATGGATTATGGATATTTTGTCTTTCCTATGCGCATCAATTTATTGTGTGCATTTCAGGAGGTGGATCAGATGGGCTGATTTCATGCAACTCATCTGTCTTTACTGAATGAGAGTGCTGTGAATAGATTGTTTCTGCTGCCTAACAACTCCTTTTAATTTAAAAGATTTGTTATCCTCTGTAGAATGATGTAGAAAGATATTTGAACTGGTACCTCTGTTTGAAGGACAATATCACATGTCAATGCAATCCAGAAATGTGCAAACACCCATTGAAAAAAATATTTATGGTTAGATTTAGGTAGGAGGGTGGCAGAGTGGGTTGTGCTGTACCCTCACAGCAAGAATGTTTTGGGTTTGATTCTCTTCCGTGCTGTTTGTATGTTCTCTTCTGAGTTTGTACTGTATGTTCTCCCACTTGTCTGTGTGGGTTCTCTCCAGATTTCCCCCCCACCTACAAAAACATGCACGGGTAGTTGTCTGTCTATACTGTATGTGGCACTGTGATGTGCTTACAATGTGTCTGATGTATAACTTGTCCATAGCCAACTGAGATGGGCTCCGGCATAACCTGTGAACTGCAAAGTGAATATGTGGCTAAAGATAAAATGATGTGTGATTGTCTCGTCTTCAAGAAAATGAAATGATGAGATGACATTTGGGAAGCTGATGAACTATTAACTTTCAACAGCTGGATGAACAATTGAAAGACTTGACGATACTTTTGGCATGTATAGCTATAGCTTATTTTTGAAAGAAAAGCACTTGCATTCACAGCGAAGGAGACAATGGTGACAAGGTAGGTGACTATATTGCCTCACAGCCAGTGAGTTTTGGGATTTAAAATTCATTTGGATAACTTTTCTTGCCACTTTTCTCCATAAAATGTTCCTGTTTCTACTCAAAAATATACAATAGTACATAGATGAATCCTTATCTCCAGTGTACGATTGCATAATTAAGTTGTATAGTCTACAGTGAGTGGCCTTTCTGAAAGACCACAATATTCTTGAGGTTTTCCAATCCAGGTTTGAAACTGCACAGCACAGAATCAACTCTTAAGAGTTTTTAATGATATTTTTTTTTTAGCTACCTACTCTGGTGACTGTGTTATTTTAGTGCTTTTAGACTTAACTGCTGCATTTGATACAGTGGACCATGAAATCCTGATCTCTCGTGTGGAACAGTGGGTGGGCATCAGGGTAATTTATAACACTCTCGTGAGTGAGGTTAAGACCCATATGCAGAACACCAGTGGAGAAGCTTTGAGTCATAGTTTTATCAACAAAAATCCAGGAAACACAAGAAAACTCAAGAGACGAGACTCTGCCCACCAGTTCAGCCCAGCCTCCTGCCAAACTCCAGCACAGCAGAGCAACATGATCATACCAAACTGTGACAAACATAATGAAAAAGAAAGACAAAGAAAAAAGAAATAAACTTTATTGATCCCCGTAAGGGAAATGATGTGTCCACTGCTTCTTTTTGTAAATACTGTAAATTCAAGGTTACATATAGAACATATACTGATGTCATTTCAGCCCTGGACTATGCTCCATCAGTCACTGAAAGTGAAGTGCAAAACTTGGACTAAAGCAAACTATTATTAGTCCACTTTAAATGCAATTTGACTCAACAGTCATTCTTACTGCTTATCATTAAATCAGTGGTCCACAGATGATAACAAATGACCAGAAATTGGTCTCTTGACATTCACATGATTTTGACCGTGGGGAAATGCACAAAAAAATAAAATCCTGATGGCATTTAAAATCTTCAAAACGGTGGCAAGAAGTAGAAGAAACATACTTTTTATTACCCCTTTGGAAAAATTACTTTTCCACTTTTCCATTTTTTAAACACATATGTATATGGTACAGGCCCTGAAACACATACACACAAGCGGCCTGTATGGCGTGAAAGTAAATAGTGAGAGGTGGAGCGGCGAGCAGCTCCTCTCTGGTGTGCCCAATGGGCAGCTTGTGGGGGATGCATCCTTACTCAGGGGCACCTTGGCAGTAGTCAGGGGGTGAACTGGCACCCCTCTACTACCAGTTTATGCGCCGGGCTTTTTAGTCCACACAGGATTTGAGCTGGTGATCCTCCGATCCCCAGCCCAAGACTAAATGTACTGAGCTGCTGCTGACCCCAGTGACCATGTGATCAATGGATCTTCTGTTTGTATTTTGTATGTTAGATAGAAGTTGAGGTGAATTACAGTGACCCATCTGCATCTATTGCATTGTACTTTCAGTTATCCATATAAAAATATCACTGACTTCCTGTTGAAGTCATTGTCCAGTCA
The DNA here is from genome assembly GCF_040054535.1 of Antennarius striatus. NCBI lineage: Eukaryota > Metazoa > Chordata > Actinopteri > Lophiiformes > Antennariidae > Antennarius > Antennarius striatus. Next base: position 14,928,162 of record NC_090776.1, read on the forward strand.
CTTGTTTGACACCTCTTTCCCATTTTGGACCGGTTATATGGGTTTTTGCTGAGTTCAAGCTAAATGGTAATGCTGTCCCACAGCAAAAGCTTTCTACCACTTAATGAGGGTCACAACAGTGACTTCCACCCACTTTAATGTCATGTGCATGTTTTTGTTTAAAAAAGAAAAAAAAGAAAAAAAACTAATTCCACTACCCAAACTAAAAAATAAAATAAATCAACACATCACCAAAGAAATACCTTCTGACTATTATGGTATTTTTCAAGAAATGCATTATGTCTAAGTATTAAATGTAGCACTTTGTCTGTACAACAATAAATGAAAGGCATTTACAGAGAAAACCAAACTTTTAATCATATAATATAGTACAAAATAGTAGGCCATACTCATTCATTCATTTTCTACCGCTTCATCCGCTGTGTCGGGTCACGGGGAGATGGAGCTTATCCCAGCTGACTGAGGGCGTGAGGATGGAAAACCTCTGGGCGCAACAGCAGTGCGCTGTGGAAGTGGGCTATACTATTGTATTTATTTATTACTGGTGCTATTATTGGTCATCATCCACAATCTAGTTTAAATATATCATATATCAGTACTTTTTGTTTTATAAAAAGTTTACATGTGGGAAAACATTTTTCTTTCTACTTACAATTGTTTCCCTCATGCTGTTCCAGATAGTCAGATAGCCACATTGACACAAATGAGATTATGTTTGTGTGAGGCAGAGACAGTCAGACAGTGAGAGAGAGAGAGAGAGAGAGAGAGAGAGAGAGAGAGAGACAGAGAGAGGGAGAGAGAGAGAGAGAGAGAGAGAGTGAGAGAGAATGGAAGGTGGTAAATCCCTTGCCTGAACAGCAATCACTGGCCATCTTGAGCTTTCCTGACAGTGATCAAGTGTGGCTTACCAAGACAGCTAGGTTGATCAAGGTGTCCACAGTGGCAATTCATCATGCTATCAGGGAGCACAAGGATGACAAGTTGTTTCATTGCTTGAATCAATTTTCAAGAATTTTTACCTGCAACATGTCTTGTGGTTGAAATATTGCAATGCTCTCCATTATCAAGTCTTTTCTTGAGCCATTACATCGGATCAGGTTGGAGTTTGACAAGAAAGCAAGGTGAAGACAGTCGAGCAGGTGGTATGTCAAAGTCATTTGCGCATCAAATATGAGATGTCACTAACAAGTACAATTACATTCACACTTACATTTATGTTCATCCAAGATTTTCTATTCAGAATAACACCATTGTGGTTGTGGTTGGCAACCTACTATTAATGCAAAGAGCATATTTACCAACAACACCACAACAGCAGCATAAAAGCACCATTGACTGTAATTATCAGTAGATATCTCTATGGAAAAGGAATGTTTATTAATATTAATGAATGTTGAGAAACAACAAATGTGCCAACAGGTTTGGTGGAACAGTGCTGGAAGATAGATTTGAGCTAAAAGAATGGATGTCAGCACAGCACTGCTAGTGAGATAGCATGCAGTAAGTGCTTCTCTTGGTTTCCCACAGGACTGTGTTTGCAGTTTGCCCTGGTTAGAGACACTCCTGCAAAAGACAACAGAATCATTTATTGAGCTTACATAAAAAATTTATATTAAATTGCACATCCACGCTGTTTCCTATTGTATTTTTAAATGACTTAATAGCTTTATATTGCTCCCATGTTGGTTTTATTGTCTGGGGGAGTTGTGTAATGCTTTTATGTGTCTCCATTTTCTTCATCACTAACTTCTTTACAATGCCTCCTTTTCCATCACCCCTCTTACACTTCATCTGTTTCTCTGAGTATTTGACTTGCTCTTGTTTACCCTTGTTCTGTGACTTTGCTAGCCGTATCACCCTCAGGAGATTTTGACATGATATTAACTTATACTTACGAGGCAATCCTGTGATGTAGTTCCTGGGGGAAATCTCACAGATCTGGTACATGCTTTTTTTTTTTTTTTCTTCTCTTTTCTTTTTTACTACAGGAGCCAGGTGTCTGCCGAGCAGAACCAAAACTCCATATATTTAATACTGAAAATGGTAACATAATACTACAGTAGAGCCACAAGGGATTTTAATTCTAGGATGAAAGAGTCTACCATTTCTCCACTTGGCCCAGGAGGATGTTAATTCATTGACAGAATGAGGTATGACTCTTGCAGTGACAGGTGTAGGAATAAACAGGTGCTACCTTGCGATACTGCCATGAATTTTATGTCTCTCATCTATACCAGCTGCTGCAACCTTGTGAGGAGAGAGCTACGAGGTTTTAATTGGGAGTGAGAGTGTCATTAATTAGATGTTCAAACTCACATCACTGTCTTCCCACAAATTTTACACTATATTTTGATTTTGTAATTGGCTTAGAATTTCGATGTTAACAGGAACAAAATTAAAAAGAAATAAAATTTGTTATTTTGGCAAATTACACACCTGATTACCTTCATATCACCCCTGTAACCCAGTCCCCCAAATTGTTTGGCAGACTTTCATCTTTGATCTAGGGTTCCTCTGGGAAGTTGATTGTCATTAAAGGCAGACAACTGACTCTCTTTTAAAATGCCAGGATTTAACTGAGACGTGAGTTTATGAAGCAGATTAGTCTCTTAAATTACACAGGGAACAATGCACAAGGAGGGTGGCACGGTGGTGCAGTGGGTAGCGCTATTGCCGCACAGCAAGGCGGTTCCGGTTTCGATTCCCACTCTATGCGGAGTTTGCATGTTCTCCCTGTCTGTGTGGGTTCTCTCCAAGTTCTCCAGCTTCCTCCCACCTCCAAACGCATGCGCTTGAGGTTGACTGGCCATTCCAAATTGCCTGACGGTACAAGTGAGTGAGTGCGTGTTTGTCCTTAGATGTCTTGAGATGGGCTATTTCTGCTGAAAATGTGATAAAGATATGTAATATCCTTAAGTTCCACAGATTTATCCTTTGTAGAAAGGCAGCTTAAATCTTACATGACTTTTACATTTTACATGACGACATTTGATAAATATCCACTCATAGGTATAATAGTGCCAAAGCATAAATGCTGATTCACAGCTTCTTTGCAAGGCACAGGCAACTGCTTCTATTAACAGCAATTAGCAAGAGCAGACAAAGGGTGACCAAAGTTCTGTCAATTTACAACTGCACTATAATGTAGATTTGACCTTGTCTTTTCTAACAAGAAACAATTTGACAATCTTTCATTATTTATTGGATTAACGCAGTTGACACTTTTCCTTATGTCTGTATGGGTTGTCTTCACATTCTCATTTCAACTCATGATCACAAAAGTTGCGTGACTGGTTGTTTGTCATTTTTAATAGTCTATTAGCATGAATGGGAGATGATTGCAAAGCCTTGTCTCTTTGCCATTGCATGACGAGATGGGATTTAATGCTCCACAATCCTAAGCAAGCATAACATTTTAAAGAGTGAATTTATGATTTTCAAGTGGCACGCTTAGCAAAAGTTTTATGAATCAAATGTAATGTTTTACCTAACCTTTTGAAATAGAGTTAAAGCTTAACTATATCCAATAAGTTTAGCATTAACCCTGGTGGACCTTTATAAGCACTATGTCTGAATTTTATTGTATGGCAATAGACCTATGTATCTAAACAACTTCAATGTTCTTGCAACCTCTATTTGGATCCTTGTGTCATTGTTAAATCAAGAAAAAAAAATTAGAAAAAAGAAAACCCTCACACTGAAATTTAACAGACTCACTCAGGGTAGACAGAGATTGGATCTTGTCTTTCAGCCATGTTTTGTCAAGAAAGTTGCCAAAAATGTTTGAACCCATGCCAAGGTTCCTGGAGTATGATTGACTTCATTTAAGAGATACAAAAATTAACAGCAGCTCCTCTCTCCACATTGGCTGTCAGAAGAGGATTCGCTAATCTCACAACAGTTTGCAGATGAATTTGGTATCATCTTCTTGGATGTCTGGATGGACAGCCGTTTTTGAGAACACAGGAAACCTAGGATAACACTCTCACGAGTGGATATTTACTTCGTGGCACAGCAGTCCCCAGTAATTGAAGTTTATCCAAGTCTTGTTGTAACTACCAACACAGTAAGATACACACAAAATATACATGATTTTACATCAATATATGTATATTATCTCCAGAGAAATTAATACATGTAAAAAAAAAAACACTTCGTAAAGGTAAGAAAAATTGAAAGAAAACAAATAGGTTCTTTTGACAAAAGCTGGCATTTCATCCAGGTTTCATAAATGCTTTCATGTCCAAACTTACACGTTTCAAACAATTTATATTTTCAAAAAAAGCTGATTATTATAGGACTTCAAACCAGTCAGGGCACTACATAAATACTATTATATGCAATGCACACATTCAGAATTGTTAAGAAATTATATGTGTGAGATCTGAGACCTTGCCAGTTCATAAAATAGAAAAAATATTTAATTTTGAACATACTAGCATTTTTTGTCCTCTTGCTAGATTACCGCACACTGCATAGCATCCAGCATGCTGGTGGACCTTAGAACATAGCTCACACAACAGTAGGGTAAACTGATTAATTGATTGATTACAAATAAGAAAAGCAAATTCTAAACCTGTTGCATAACTCTATTAGAAAAAAAATCATCTTATTATTTAATGCTGATCAAACCTGCTTTATGTTATCCATAAATAAAGCCTTCACAGACCATGGAGGTGTGGTTAGAAGGTTGGATCCCATCTCGTTGCAAAACAATCCTGGATATGTCCGTTTATCCCCAACACTGTGTTTTAATGGGGTCTCATCTGTACTGTAACCCATTCTCCCAACAAATTTCATAGAAATGTCTTCAGTGTTTGTTAACCATGCAACCAAGCAAGGAAGCAACCAACCCACCCACCCACTAACCAACCAGCCAACCAACTAACAAACCGATAAACTGAAAAAAATAGCAAGATGGAAAACATAGACAACTTGGGAGACGGAGGAGATGCTGGACCAAGAATTTGACTCTCAGTTGATAAGTATCCAACAATAGTTAACTCTGACAAGGGCTGTGTTTTAGCAAGATTAAAATAAAATCTACTCGACCGATTTTCCTGAAACTTGGTGGGAGGTACGGGCACATGTAAGGAAGAAACTCTTCAATTTTGGTGTGGATTCCAAGTAAGTAGCAAGTCAGCCAGTTTGAAAACTTCTGTAAACAGCATATTCTACTTTCCATTTCTAAAAAAACATCTTGAGAGTTGAATTGCGTAGTAATTAAAATTACAGGGAAGTAAAATTTATCCTAGTCAACTAGTCAGTCAGTCAGTAGGACTCTTGCGATGGAGGGATGTCCTGTCTCTGTGCGTTGAACCAACCAGATGAGCCAGTTTTCTCCAGCACTGGCAGTGTTGTGCCAGCTGCTCTGCATCCTCCACAGCAACTCCCTGTTGTCGGAGGTTGCCCGCAATGACGTCAAGCCATCGGGTGTGGGGCTTGCCTCGAGGTCGTTTCCAGCCTGTGGCCTTAGGGTCAAACTGGAGAATGGCTCTTGTTGGGTGAACAGGGGGAAGGCGGAGGACATGACCAAACCAGCGGGTTCAACATTGCGCCACCTGGTAAGAAGTTCTGGGCTGGCACGTGCGGGCTTTAAGCACTTTGTTGGAGACCCGCTGGAGCCACCTGATGTTTTTGATGGTTCTGAGAGCCCTGCTATCAAAGCCATCTATACTGGCAGCCAGGGTCTTATTTAAGGGCCAAGTTTCCGAGCTGTAGAACAGGATGGAGATGTAAATTTGGAGCTTTGTCTTACGTGAGATGGTCTGATGCCGCCAGAGTGGCTTCCAGAGAGACTGCAGAGCTGATGCTGACAGAGATTTTCTTCGGAGAATCTCTGGTTTAAGGTCCCCATTGTCTATCACTATGGACCCCAGATACATAAAGCTCTTGACAGGCTCCACAGTGTCATCAAACAGCTGCAGGGGAGGTGGATCTGATCCGCCACCGACATGCATGGATTTGGTTTTGGTCCAGCTCACTCATAGGCCAAGCTTCACTGCCTCTTCTCTGTATATGTCCAGGGCCTCTCTCAGCTGGCTGTAGGATGTACTGAGCAGGATGGTGTCATCGGCATACTCCAGGTCGGTCAGGTGGTAGTTGCCGAGGGCTACCCCAGGGACTCCCTCACAGATCATGGACATCAGATGGTCAACAATGCAGTTAAAAAGGTTGGGAGCGGCCACGCAGCCCTGGCGAATACCACTGCGTTGCGGTAGAGCAGCTTGAGCAGGGGAACGATCATGGCAGATGGTGTCAAAGGAAGCCTTCAAATCAATTAACCTGATGTACAGATGGCCATATTTGTGGAATTCATGGGTCTTCTCTATGAGCAGGCGAACGGCAGACATGTGGTCTGTACTGGAGTGGTTAATCATGAAGCCAGCCTGCTGGAGACGGCGGCGATGATGGCAGGGAGAGCACGGGTGAGCGAGATCCTGGTGAAGAGTTTGCCTGCATGGGGAGAAGTGTGATGCCTCTGTGGTTTGGTTGCTGCAGACTAGCCTGTCACCTTTACATTTCCAGAAGGGTAGGATGACTCCTCTGGTCCAGTCGCTGGAGAGTCTGTCTCCCACACATGGTTGAAGGTGTGGGTGAGCCACTCAACAAGACTGTCACCGCCAGATTTTAGATTCTAAACCGTTACTGCACAGATGCCAGAGGCTTTCCTGTTGTTGAGTAATGTCAGAGCGGTTCTGACTTCCTCGGGTGTGATGGGGTCTGGACTGCAGGGGTCCATAGGGACTGTGGTGTTTGCAGCCGCGAGGATGGTGGGATCAGTCGGGGTGGAGCTGTGCTGCAAAAGGAGGCTGAAGTGCTCTTTCCAGCGTGTGAGGCAGTCTGCTTCTGCTGTCATGATGTTGCCATCCGAGTCTTTCACCAGGGCTGTCTTAATTTAATTTTTGATTTAATTTAATATACTGATTGTGATCCCCGAAGGGAAATTAAGAATGCACACTCTAGCTAATGATTCAAACGCATGCATATGCATATGTGTGTATATATATATATATATATATATATATATATATATATATATATATATATATATATATATATATTAGTGTACAGGCCCCTGTAGCACACATACACAAGGGGGCCTGTAGGCATGCAAGGGAGGTAGAGTGGCAGGCAGCTCCATCTTGGTGCACCTTAAATGAGCAATTTGTAAAGGGGACGGCACCTTTCTCAAGGGCGCCTCGGCAGTGCTCCAGAGGTGAGCTGACACCTCACTCTGTCAGCTCACCTCCGGGTATTTTTTTGGGCGGGAGCGGGAATCGAACCGCTGATCTTGAAAACATAGGATGACCCGCTCTACCACCTGCTTTACCACTGAGCCACTGCCATCTTGATACGTGAGCCATTGAGAGCTTTGCACAGCAGAGTGAAGACACGGCTCATGTTGTTGGTTATGGCCTCGGACTCTAGGTGATCGGCTTGTGCTTGCCAGAACTACTCCCTGTCGTTAGCTATGGCCACATTGCGCTGGTGGTTCAGTCACCGGTATTCGGTCAGGTTTGCCTTGGAGATTGGCTTGGCGCCGCCGGTCAATGATGTGAAGTGTTCTCTCCAATATCCAAGGCTTTTTGGGGGAGGATCAAGAGTATCCCAGGACATTATGAGCTGACTGGATGATACTATCCTTGAGGGTCTGCCAGTCAGACACTTAGTCAGTGGTCAGGGCATCAAAGGTACGGCAGATGGAGCGACTGAACTCAGTGGCAATGTTTGGATCACTGAGTAGGGAAGAGTCCAGGCAAGGTTGGTTGGCTCACAGCTTTAATTTAAGCTGGGCCAACAGCAGGCGGTGGTCAGTGTTGCCAAGCTCTGCTCCTCTGTACACACGGCAGTTGGTGACAAACGACTTCCAGCATCGGGAGATGAGGATGTGGTCCAACGCTTTCCTGGTTCTGCCATCTGGGCTGTACCAAGTCCAGTGATGGATTAGTTTCCGGGGAAACCAGGTGTCCACGACGCAGAGGTTGTTGTGGTGGCAGAGACAGAGAAGGCGGTGACCATTGTCGTTTGTAAGCCTGTCAGCAAAAGTTGTGCCAACAGGTGAGCCCGTGGACCGATCACTGCTGGAAAGAGTGGCATTGGCATCAGTGAGAATAATGTTGGTGTCATGTGTTGGGGCTTGGCCAACAGCCTAATGGAGTTGCTCAAAGAAGGCATCATTGGCATCCTCATCAGCGACAACGGTGGGAGCATAGGCAACAATGACGGTCATTTTGCTGTGTCGGTGGAGAAAGCGGGCCGACAACAGTATGTCGCTCAGAGGAGTCTAGCTGATGAGGTACTTACGGAGGGCCTTGGAAAGGCAAGTGCCATGCCATAGAGGCTTGTCTGTCTCTCGGGGCCTCTCCAAATGTAGCAGTGGTTGCCTGCTGTTGATTTGACATTGCCTTGCCATCGTGATTCACAGAGCCCTGCCATGGTGATGTTATAGCAGCTGAGCTCTCAGGACAGCAGAGTGGCAGCTTCGGGGCAAAGGAGTATCCGGATATTCCATGTGGCGACACGGGTCCTACGATGAAGGTTGATCCATATTCGTTGGTCGGGGGCAGGCTGGGGTCCGTTATCATGTTGGTCAGTCCAGCTTCTTTTTCTGGTCAGTTTCATAACAAAGGGTTTCTCCTGGTGGGTTGTTAGCCCTCCGCAGGATAGTCGGCTGGTGGGGCTGCCACCTCACAGTGTGCCGACACGCTGGGGTATTTGTTTGTCTGGAACCTACCCTGGAGACCGGCCCGCCATTGGTAACCCCATCAGGAGCAAGCTCCCGAGGGTATCGTTCTCCAGGGTCACTGGAACGCACGAGCCCCCTTGCCACGCCAAGGCCAGACCCAAGAGAGGGGGTAGTCAATTAAGACATCGTATTTTTTTTCAAACTTATTATGTCTTAAGAGATGGGACTTGTTCACGAGTGATGGGAAAATTGATCTTAAGATGGTCATGCAATTTGGTGTGATGTCAGCATTATTGCTGCATTGACTCTGCATTGACTCATCATTGTGAAGAAAAGAGCTGAGCCAATCTTCTAACCCACACCTAATCTGATGAGCTTCGAGTATTGACCCCAACCCCCCCCAAAAAAAGAAGCTTTCCATCTGATGGCTGGAGTCGGTTTAGAGATAGGGTGAGCAGGCTCAGTGAAGTGCTCGCCAGTGGGATTGCACATCTTGTCTGGCCAGGAATACTTCGGGATCCCCCAGGAGGAATTGAAAAATGGTTCAAGCAACAAAGAAGTTGAAGGATGACATTAAAGACCTTCATCTGTTCTCACTGAAACCCCAGATAAGCAGAAGAAACTGGATTTTTGAGCAGTGTTAATGTTTAATTGTTATCTGGTGAAAATGTGTGGTCAAAAAAATGAGTAAACTTGAATACTTTGTTAAGACATTCATGTCTAAATTCATTTGTTTTATGAGCTGAGCCCCGACATCTGACCATAGAGTCAATGTTGATTGCTAGGAATCTGGGGAGAAATGTGGGGCATATGCCATAAATTAGATCAGATTTTGAAGTGGATAAAGGGACGGAACCATGGATGTTCCACTTCCTTGGCTTTTTTATCATACTAATCAATCATGCATAAAATAGTTACCAGATTTTCAAGAAACCTGGTGAAAGAGTGATACATGCACTAAAAATGGAACCAACTTATGCTGGAGATGATCCTGATAAAGAGGTGAATCCATTTACCTCCAATAAGCTCAAACAGGAGGTAAATACATGCACAACAGTAGAAAGATGATAGACTTACAATAAATATGTGCAATGGGCAAGTATGAACAATACCCTAGTTGATGACCCCAAACCCTGATCTATTGCACATTTACCCATCCTCTTCTAGAGGCTTCTCTTTGTTTTTTTTGTTTGTTTTTTTTTGTTTTTGTTTTTTCTTTCCCTGTTAGGTTTTTCCTCTCCTGGTTTGTCTAAAGCTTACAGAATGTTATTCTGTGCAGATTGTAAAATACTCCGTGGTAATTTTTGAATTTAAATAGTCCAAATTTTTGAATTTGGTCGATGTAAAAAAAATTTGATTGATTGATTGATTGATTGATTGATTGATTGATTGATTGATTGATTGATGAAGAACAAGAGGAGGAAAGTGTGTCCGTAGGAAGAGAGAGAAGTGGAACGCCAAGAGTATAGGACTGAGAGTAGGGACGTTGAATGTTGGAGCTATGACAGGAAAAGGTGGAGTTGGTTGACATGATGCAGAGGAGGAAGATAGAAATACTATGTGTCCAAGGAGTCCAGTTGGAAATGTAATAAGGTTAGACATTTGGGAGCAGGGTTCAAGTTGTTCTATCATGGTGTAGATGGGAAGAGAAATGGAGTAGGAGTTATCTTGAAAGAGGAGTTTGTTAGGAATGTACTAGAGGTAAAAATAGTGTCAAAGTGAATCTAGAAATCAAAGGTGTGATTTTCAATGTTGCTAGTGGGTATGCTCCAGAGGTAGGATGTGAGTTGGAGAAGGAGAAATTCTGGTTGGACTTTGATGAACTGATGCAGAGTATACCTAGAACAGAGAGAGTTGTCATTGGTACACACTTTGATGGACATGTTGGTGCAAGAAACAGAAATGATGAGGAGGTGATGGGCAGATTTGGTATCCAGGACAGGAATTCAGAAGGGCAGATGGTGATAGACTTTGCAAAAGGGATAGAAACGGCTATAGTGAATACTTTCTTCCAGAAGAGGCAGAGACATAGGGTGACCTATAAGAGTGGTGGTAGGAGCACACAGGTAGACTACATCTTGTGTATACCGTGTGATCAGAAGAAGATCAATGACTGCAAAGTAGTGGTAGGCGAGAGTGTAGCCAAACAACATAGGATGATGGTGAGGAAGATAAAGAGGGCAAAGGCAGAGCAGAGGACAAAATGGTGGAAGCTGAGGGCAGTAGACAGAAGTACATGGAGATGCAGTGTAAAGTGAAAGTAAAGGTAGCAAATGCCAAACAAAGGGCTTATGATGACTTGTATGCTAGCTTGGACAGTAAGGAGGGAAAGACTGATCTATACCGGTTGGCACGACAGAGAGACAGAGATGGGGACGACGTGCAGCAGGTTAGGGTGATTAAGGATAGGGATGAAAGTCTATTGACAGGTGCCAGTAGTGTGATGGGACGATGGAAAGAGTTGATGAGTGAAGAAAATGAGAGAGAACAAAGACTAGAATAGGTGGCTGTTTTGGACCAGGAAGTAGCAAAGATTAGTCAGGATGAAGTGTGGAGGGCATTGAAGAAGTTGAAGAGTGGAAAGGCACCTGACAGGTCCTGATGATATACCTCTGGAGGTATAGAAGTGTGTAGGAGAGGTGGCAGTAAAGTTTCTGACTGGGTTGTTCAACAGGATCTTAGATGGCGAGAAGACCACTGAGGAATGGAGTAGAAGTGTACTGGTGCCATTTTTAAGAACAAAGGGAGATGTGCAGAGTTGTGGCAACTAGAGGAATAAAGTTGATGGACCATACAATGAAGTTATGGAAAGAGTATTTGAAGCTAGACTAAGGGCAGAATCTATAAATCAAGTTCATCAAGTTTTATTTATATAGCGCTTAATCATGGCTACGGACATTTCAAAGCGCTTTAACAGACAGAGAAATGCAACTGAACCGTCCCGAGCAAGCATAAGCGACAGTGGCAGGGAAAAACTCCCTCATTGAGGAAGAAACTCCAGGCAGGACCCAGACTCTTTTGGGCGGCCATCCACCTTGACCAGTTGGGTGGAAAATAAATCAAAAGAAGATAAGAACACGGAAAGAGAAAGAGAGACAGAGATAGAGTGGCAGATAGACCAGAGAGAGTCAGTGTCAATGTGGTTAAGGTTATGTTTCCCATTGCTAAAGTCAAGGCACAATTACAGCTGTGTGGATGACTGTATGGCGGCACGGAGGAAGAAAGGAAGCAGGACCCCAGCTGATGGATAGATGAGGGGTGTTACTGGTGGGCTTGGAGGTGCAGGTCCACAGAGGAAGGTCCATTTCGGATGCGCGGATGAGGGGTGGAACAGTATGATGACACAAAGGAAGAGAGGCAGCAGGACCCCAGCTGATGGTTAGGTGAGGGGTGATACTGGTGGATGGGAGGTGCAGGTCCACAGCAGATGGTTCACAGCGGATGGGTGGATGAGGTCAGGTTCAGTATGGTGGCGCGGAGGAAAAAAAAGGAAGCCGGACCCCAGCCGATGATTAGGTTAGGGGTGATACTGGTAGGATGAGAAGAGCATAGTGGATGGGTGGATGAAAGGTGAACCTGAGAAAAACCTGTGAGGACATAGAACACAGAGACTCCAGGGAAGAAGTTGAGTTAGTAGGGTGTGATTAGAGACTTGGAGAGTGAAATTCGAGAGGAGAGATAGTGAATATGTGTAGAAGGATGCTGAGTTTTGAACTGCCAGGCAGGAGGCCTAGAGGAAGACCAAAGAGGAGGTTTATGGATGTAATGAGGGAGGACATGAAGGTGGTTGGTGTGAGAGAAGAAGATGCAAAGGGCAGGGTTAGATGGAGGCAATTGATTCGCTGTGGCGACCCCTGAAGGGAAAAGCCGAAAGGAAAAGAAGAAGGTCAATAGTCCAGAGCAATGGAGAGTGTGGGAAAAGAGGTGAAGAAGCATGTACAGGCAGGAAGGAATGGGTGGAGAAACGTGAAAGGTGTGATAGAAGAGTTTCAGCTAAAATGAAAGATCTACAAAACTGTGTTGAGACCAGTTTTGTACACCGGAGACAGAGCTGCAATTTCCAGCTCTGTCTCCTGTCTCTTGGTCTAGAGACAGGAGACAGAGCTGGACGTGGCAGAGATGAAGATGCTGAGGTTCTCTTTGGGAGTGACCAGGATGGATAGGATTAGGAATGAGCACATCAGAGGGACAGCACATGTTAGAAGTGTTGGAGATAAAGTCAGAGAGGCCAGACTGAGGTGGTTCGGACATGTCCAGAGGAGATAATGAATATATTGGTAGAAGGATGCCGAGTTTTGAACTGCCAGGCAGGAGGCCTGGAGGATGACCAAAGAGGAAGTTTATGGATGTAGTGAAAGAGGACATGAGGGTAGTTGGTGTGAGAGAAAAGGATGCAGAAGACAGGGTTAGAGGGAGGCAACTGATTCCCCGTGGCGACCCCTGAAAGGAAAAGCCGAAAGGAGAAAAAGAAGAAGACTGATTGATGAATTGATTGCAGGGGAATAAAATCAAGTCTGTAAAATAAATAAATAAATGGTAAAAAACAAATTTAAAAAAACCCCATACAATCATATCAGTTTGGCTCCATGTTTTGAATAGCAACTGCCTTAAAATTGCTGACCTGTTTTTGGATACTGGTCTTGTTCCCTCTTTTTTTCTCTCAACTTGTTGTGTGATGTTGTCTTGCTGTTTTTATTTTCTCCTATGCAAGAAATTTCCCCTCTCTCTTTCCAATGTAAATATGCCATGCACACCTGTTCCTTGAATGAACTGCAGGCAGGGTTCAGTAATGATTAGACAGCAAGAAAAGTGGGCACTGAATAGGGAACCAAAAGGACCCTAAGGCAGCCCACATATCTTAAACCCTGGCCTACTTGAACTCTCCGGGCAGCCATACATCAGTTGACATTGCCCCTGTTTAGTGAAGGCTCTGTATGAATATATCTCTGTGTGTGTGTGTGTGTGTGTGTGTGTGTGTGTGTGTGTGTGTGTGTGTGTGTGTGTGTGTGTGTGTGTCTCAAATCATTCAACGCTTGTAAGGATGGCACCAGGCTGTCTGAGATCATGAACGTTCTGTATGGAAATAATCTACTGTTTGACCATATTGGGATATGCTTGTATGACTGTCAGTATCCTTAGACAATTTTGTTTGCAACAGATATGTCCTCACGGGGTCCGCGTGATTAATAATGCTGTATTCTGAGATAATTTTGTGAAACTGTCAACTTGACATTTTGTGTTAACGCCTAGAGGTCATGATGTACCAACTAAAACCGGTGAAAGAACTGGTTTAGAGCAGATATTTCGAGGTTAACAATAGATTCACCTCCCACAATCCTGCCTTTTAGAGTATAAATGATGTGTGATCCTCTCTTATCTTTGCACTCGTTTGCACTGCTGCAGCTCTTGTCTGTAAGTCTCTTGTGCCCAGAATATTCTGTAATAAAACTTCGAAGTACTGTTCAACGTCTCCAGCCTTTATTCGGACCTCCAATATTCTCACTACCCGAAATCAAATGAACACACGGAGGAAGAAGTCACGCTTTCCTCCAACATTAGCAAGATGGTAACACTGAACAATTGCATGCCATGTAGTTCATTAGCTAAAATCATAAACATCCCCACAGCTCCTAAATGGAGACGGGCACTTGTTGGGCTAAATCAAACACCAACCACGTGTGATTGAACCAAATTCCTGTCCTACAGAAATTTGATCTGATCATCCCTTACAGGCATTATTCACTCGACCACGTGCTGTATCAGGTGTTAGCATATCAAGAAGCATACACCTTATTATAATGATTCTAAACATAACTAGAACTAAATAAGCAAGGTTACATAGATATACTGTGCACCCTCGCGCATTCGCTCATCAATGCTCATGACTACAGCTCATCGCGGATTTTGGTAGGCAGTCACATGATACAGTACACGCATTCTGTTGGCTGACGGCATCCGGAAGTGCTCTATTTTCTGTGAGTCTCGGACTTCCGTGAGACACAAAGATTCGTTAAAAAGTCAATAAGAGTGTGGAAAATGGTAATACAGATATAAGGTGGTTTAATATCACTATGGGGAGGGTCATAAACATTGCAATTACCGTAAATAATAATATAAATTTGCATTAACCTCGAAGAATGGGGGTGCACTGTTTATATATATATATATATATATATATACAGTATACACTTTTTTATTTTGTGCTGCTGAAGCTCACAGCTGACACTGAGTTGAGATGAGATGCATGAATAGTAAGTGCACCCTCACCGGAGGATATCAGATTTGTTCTGCATTTCATAAGAAATGGAAATGTGTGAAATGCTGATGGCAGTCTCTCTTCTGATGTTATGAGTAAGACCTCAAAATCAATTATACAAATCACTAGCAGCCAGTGAAGAGAGAAAAGCATATGTCTTCTTGCACCCTTGCAATCACTTCTTAAAAGTGATTTATGACTTTTACCTTTAATCTGATCAAACATTTACTTTGAAATGCCATGTTGTTATTGACTTGTTAAAAAAAAAGATTTATAGATTTACAGAAACTTTGTACTGAAAAACAAAGTTTAGGCCGTTTTCTAATTGGTTGGATATGAGGGTAGGTCAACATTTTCCTTCTGACTGATATCCTTCTGTCAAAACAGAGGTTTTTCCCTTTATGGGGACCACAAAAACTGTCTTTTGATCATCTGGGTTCAAACTGAAGTAAAAATGTCAAAATGTGAGGATTCTGGATTTCTTTCCGGGAAAAGTCCACAGCTATAAAGGTAATTGAATAAAACTGAAAAAAGATCAGTGACTGCAAAGTAGTGGTAGGCGAGAGTCTAGCCAAACAGCATAGGGTGGTGGTGTGTAACTGAATTTTTTTTTTAAATAATTGCTCTTACTGACCCTATAGTTAGAACAGCTGGGGCCCACAAACACTGTTTCTGCTTTTCTGAGCCGACTACTATGGAGCTGTGAAAGACATTACACTGGATGTCAGATAAATAAGTAACATGAGCTAGTGTCATGTTACTCACATATCATCTGTGTTACTGTGAAAATGAACGAAAGAAGCGCAGCATTAGTGTATCAACAGGAAATTGATTCAGTTCAGTTTGTGATTAGTTCAGATGAACTTATTAATGTAGCACATTACGGGGGCGCCAGTGGCTCAGTGGTAGAACGGGTGGTAGACCGGGTTGTTCAATGTTCCAAGATTGGCAATTCAATTCCCACTCCTGCCCAAAAACACCCGGAGGACTGCCGAGGCACCCTTGAGCAAGGCACCGTCCCCCTCACAAACTGTTCATCCGAGCTGTACCAAGAAGGAGCTGCCCGCCACTCTACCTCCCATTGCATACTTACATTGTGGTTGTGTGTATTACAGGGGCATGGGATTGACTAACATACTAGAGTGTGCATTTTTAATTTCCCTTCGGGTATCATGACAGTATATAAAATAAAAAATAAAAAAATGTGCTGCAGGGCATGACAGATTTGTGCAGTTCCTGTGACTTCAAAAGAACTGGCTGTTGGTCAGTATCAGCAGGTGTGAATTCTATACATCCATTCGCGCATTTGTGTATCAACGCTCACAACTTCACCTCATCGCGGATTTCTAGTAGGTAGTCACGTGATACCGTACGCGCATTCAATTGGCTGACGGTATCCGGAAGTGTGCTACGTTCTGTGAGTCTCAGACTTACGTGAGACACAAAAATGCTTCAAACAGTCTATCAGAATGTGGGAAAAGGTAATACTGTCACATCTCGGGTCTAATAGTTTCTGTTTGTTTCCTTTCTAACATCTCATATCATTCCAGATCCTGTCTCATCTTCAATCAGTTCATTCCCTGCACCTGCCGTTTCCCCACACACCTGCAGCCACTCCCCAATCTGTCTCCACTCTACATATGCCGGCTCAGCCTTCTGCTCTCTGCCAGATTGTTTAGTGTTCGCCCTGACTCTCCAGCCTTTGATTCCTGCCTGCTTTTCTGATTGACCCAGCCTGTTTCCCGGACCCTGCCTTTCATCGACCCCTGATCTGATTCGTCTGCCTGGTTTGTAGATTGTTTCGTGCCTGACCCTGCCTGATTCTGGACTCTACCATTTGCCTGTTGTTTTTTGGATACCTCTGCCTACTGGACTCATTATTTTGGAACTTGACCCCTGCCTGTATTATTCCATTACATTCCTGATTTTATCAGAATTACAGCTAATCTTTACATTTTACCTTAAGCCCTCCCCTGTTTTCTTGAATTTCTTAAGCCAACCAAAAATACAATATTCCTCAACTGCACCCCAACCTACCCTGACTTGACTTAAGTTGCATTACTGCATTATCTTTCCTTTTTACATGCCACATAGTGGCAGGGCATTTTTGGAATCCAGGATTTTACCCTGTGCATTGTGTTTTCAAGCACATCTTTAGAGTATTCTTTTTCTAACACAGGTCCCGATACCACATTGGGAATAGAGGAGCTATTATCAAAAAGCCCACAGCAATTTGTTAACAATCCTCAAAAACATTTAGTCCATAACATAATTGTTTGGTATATCTGTTAACCTACATGTGGAGAAAGGCTCAGATAAGTACGTGTGGAATTGCCTTTTTTTTAAATTATACAACACAACTGCAATTTTCAGGTAATTGCTACCACATCAGCACTGGGTAGGGTAACCAATATAAGCACAGGTGCTTCAACAGTGAGTGCATGAGTGAGTCGTTGCCTCAATAAATTTACCAGCATTCATGTTCGAACCCAGTCTAATTATTGATTGAGAGCTTTTCAAGATATTACACAAATAATGACATAAGACCCTAATGTTATTGTGTGTGTGTGTGTGTGTGTGTGTGTATTTGTATACCTGACAGAAAGAGACACAGGGATATAATGACATCAAGAAGTTATACACAAGCCAATGCTTCAGAAGTAAAACATGGACCCAAATCTAATAGTGGTATATGACTGGATAATAGTGGCTACCAGTCAATCGACACCACAAAATCAGATTATAAAAATTATTAAATTAGATTAAGATTACTTTTTCAAAGATCATTGATTGCATAAAATGACATTGGTATTTGATTGACATCTGCTGGGTAGCTAATGTGAGAAAGAGTTAAGGGTCAACTACAGTACAGACAGACGATTTACAGAACAAGCTTATGTCATCATTAAAATTCTTAGTTTGGCTGATCTCTGGCCTCTCTGTCCTCTCTGTCCTCCCTTTCTGCAATATGATCATTTCTATTTGACAAAGTTCAGACACAGGAGGCCACAGCTGAAACTTCTCCTACATTTTTGTGCTGAACTTTTGTGCATTGAGATCGTCACCTATGATAGTAATAGTGATAACCCCATTCATCTCTGAAAGGTCTGGATATTTTTAACTTGATGCCCTTCGATACACTACATGAAAAATATGCAGCACTCTGAAAAGAGGTGCTGTAGATGCACTTTTTTCTCTTGGTGGCTGCACGTTGTCAGCTGAACACACTTCATCCTCTGAGGTAACAGCTGATAAAGGAGCCGCCATACTTAAAGTAATCTTTTATTCCATAAGAAATTATGTAATTATGATAATTAAATCTTTTAAATTCCCTTTTTGTCTTCAAGATACACATTCTTTTGTAATACAAATGTATAGTAGTGTAGATTGTGAAAATTACAACAAAACCGTTGTGTGCACTTTGTTGGAGGGCTGAGCAATGTCTAAAAGAACATTTCCCTCCTCCATTCATGGAGAGGCAGTGATTGTTCATTTGTTGTTTTCCAAGGTCAAAGCAGATCACAGCAGTTTATGGTGCCCTGGTTCCTATTAAATTCTTGTTATTCGTTTTGTTTTGATTTTCAAATAATGCTCGAAATCTTTAGCTTCATAGTAGACATTTACAACAATTGGGTCCCTTCTTTTCCTTTCAGGTTTTCCCTTCAGGAGTTGCCACAGCAAATCAGTTGCCTCCATCTAACCCTGTCTTCTTCATCCTCTTCTCTCACACCAACTACCTTCATGTCCTCTTTCACTACTCCATAAACCTCCTCTTTGGTCTTCCTCTAGGCCTCCTACCTGGCAGTTCAAAAGTCGGCATCCTTCTACCAATATATTCATTATCTCCTCTGGACATGTCCAAACCATCTCGGTCTGGCCTCTCTGACTTTATCTCCAACACTTTTATCATGTGCTATCCCTCTGATGTGCTCATTCCTGATCCTATCCATCCTGGTCACTCCCAAAGAGAACCTCTGCATCTTCATCTCTGCCACCTCCAGCTCTGCCTCCTGTCTTTTCCTCAGTGACACTGTCTCTTGACCAGTGGTTCTTAACCTGGATTCGATCGAACCTTAGGGGTTCGGAGAGTCGGTCTCAGGGGTTCGGCGGGGACAGAGGTCAAGACAAAACACCCAACACGATGTATCAGGTGTTTTTGCCAAACATACACAAATCACTGTGTATGTTTGACACATTGTGTCAATTTGTGATGACATGCCCCCCTTAGCCATCACTGGCTGCAGGTGATCACGCTACATTGATTAGCCTACCTGTGCTACAGGGGATTTTGAGCACTCAGTCTTCGATTTATGCCTGTTATGATGGTACGTCATCTGATTGCTGTTTTAATATTTTAATTCACAGTAACTCTGTCGAGCAAAAAAAGGAAGTGGTCGGACGAATATGTGCAACGTGAATTTACATGTACTGTATAACGGAACATGATTGGAATTGGCATTCTGCATGATTTGCAATGTCAAGTTGAGCAACTCTAGTCTTGCATTGGCAAAAATAAAGGGACACTTCCTTAAGCTGCATGGAAAACAAAAGAAACAGACTTTGCTGTGAAAATGACATAAGAGTAGCACTTGCCAAGGTGAAGCCACGCATATCTGAACTGGTCTCTCAATAACAACAGCAGAATATGAAACTGGCAGGATTCGATATGTCCAACAAGGTTAAGAACCACTGCTCTAGACCCAACAATATCGCTGGTCTCACCACAGTTTTGTACACCTTTCCTTTCATTTTAGCTGAAACTCCACTATCACACATCACATCTGACACTTTTCACTTGACACTTATACAACAATTGGGACAATAGGCTGATAATCCCACCTATACATTTGAATAAGTCTCACGCTGTTACGCTGTCACCAACTCCACCCACTACCTGTCAATCAAGCGCCTAACCAATCACGGTGCCCAACCAATCACGGTGCATCTGCCAGAAGGAATCACGTGATTGGGCACCCCTGATACGTTTTGAGATTTTCCTTTATAAATATTGGTTGTTCAGATAAACAATTTCAGTTAAATATATCATAAATCAGACAAAGAGAGTAATATTTGAGAAGTGAAATGAAGTTTACAGAAAGTGTGTAATAAGTAAGCAGGTGCATAAATGTGGACATCCTTGTTCTTTTATTGATGTGAATACCTTTAACACTAATTATTGGAACACAAAATTTGTTTAGTAAGCTAATTGACCCTTGACGTACATACAAAGGTGAAACCAATCACGAGAAAGGGTATTTGCCCAGGCCAATTGTAATTTGATTATCCTCTTTGCATTTTCTATGAAGAGTGACAACAGGGGAGCCTCAAAACAACTGTCAAAAGACCTGAAAACAAAGATTGTTCAACATCATGATTTAGGGGAAGGATGCAAAAAGCTATCTCAGAAATTTCAGATGTTAGTTTCCACTGTAAGGAACGTAGTGAGGAAATAGAAGAACACAGTTACAGTTCTCATTATGGCCCAGATTGGCAAGCCAAGAAAAATGACAGACAAGCAGACGCGATGAAAGGTGCAAACAGTCAAAGTCATCCCACAGATCAGCTCTAAAGACCTATCACATCATCTTTCTGCAGATGGAGTCACTGTGTAATTTTCAATTATTCAGCACACTTTGCACAAAGGGATGCTCTATGGAAGAGCAATGTGGAAGAAGCTTTGTCTGCGCACTTATCACAAACAGTCGCTTGAGGTATGCTAAAGCAAATTTGGACAAGCCAGCTTCATTTTGGAATGAGATGCTCTGGATCGAGGGCGGCATGGTGGCGCGGTGGTTAGCGCTGTTGCCTCACAACACGGCGGGTCCGGGTTCGAGTCCCACTCTGTGCAGAGTTCACATGCTCTCCCCGTGTCCAAGTGGGTTCTCTCCGGGTTCTTTGGCTTCCTCCCACCTCCAAAAGCATGCGCTTCAGGTTGATTGGCTGGTCCCAAATTGCCGGTAGGAGTGTGTGTTTGTATGTCTTTGTGTGTGGCTCCGCGGTGCACTGGCGTCGTGCCCAGAGTGTCCCCTGCCTCATGCCCTATGCCGGCTGGGATAAGCTCCAGCTCCCCGTGAGCCGCTACGGCAGATACAATGGCGGTACATGACAATGAGTGAATGAATGCTCTGGATCGATTGAACTAAAATTTAGTGATTTCGACATAACAAGGGCCAGTACACATGGCAGATGAAGAAAACAGTGTTCCAAAACAAACACTCACTGCCCACAGTAAAATTGAGTGGTTGTTCCATCATGCTGTGTGTCCAGTGCAGGTACTGGCAATCTTGTTAATGTTGAAGATTGCATGGATTCCAGTCCGTATCAGTAGATTCTTTCAAACAATGTTCAATGATCAGAAACAAGGCCGAGTTTATGCCAGAACCGATTACATCAACAGGACAGCAACCTTAAACGCTGTTCAAATTCTACTAAGTACAATGTTCTGGGATAGTCATCTCACTCCTGGACATGAATATTGATTTAAAGCAGGCTGATCATGCTTGCAACCATCAAAGCAACTGAACTGGAGAAGTGCTGTGAAGACAAATAGTCAAAAATACCTTCAACCAGAATCCAGACCCTCATTGGAAGCTATAGAAAGCGTTCAGAGGCTGTTTCTGCAAAAACAAGCTCTACTAAATACTAATGTAATTTGGGGTGCCCAGATATATGCACCTGCCTACTTTTGTTTAAGTTATTATTGCACACTTTTTGTAAATCCTATAAACTTCATTACACTTCTCAAACACCACTGTGTTCATCTGCTATATATTTAACTTTAATTGTTGATCCAAACCACCGGTGATTCATAAAGGAAAATCTGCAAAATTGTCAGGGGTGCCCAAAGTTTTTCATACCACTGTAACTATACACTGAATTCCCAGTTAACATAATTTTAGAGTGTCATAATTGTTCCAATAATTGTCATATTTTTAAGCAGGGAGTTCAAACAGCAGGAATGGCACAGGAAACAGCAACAAATCTGCCATGTTAGGAGAAGAAATAACTATACATGGACTTTCCAGTTAACATAATTTTAGAGTGTCATAACTGTTCCAAAAAATTTCATGTTTTTGGGCAGAGAGTCCAAACAGCAGAACGACCCAACAAATTCTGAGTGGAACTAGCTGTCTAGCATTAACAGTCTGTCCAGCTATGGTTTCCGTTTGGAATGGGACAATCGATGTAGTATCCAATATGCTCCTCGGGCATCTGACAAAAATGCTCTTTAAGTAACTACATACAGTTCTGTTCATTTAGTCAGCTAACAGAACTATCACTTCCCTAAAATGTCTTTTCCAATTGCTCTTTTGACAGGTGCCTTTTCCTTTAATGTTAGCTCCTTTCCCAATCTTTCGACTAGTTAGCTTTCTTTCTCCAGTTAGCCTGCTAACATTCATTTAAGGCTTTGCAATGCCCGCCAAGCGCAGTCCATGATTTGCCAACACTAAGTCGCTACATCACCACGTTGATTTTGGACTACGTTGGGTGCGCATGGTTTATGATACCAATACATTTGTTTTCATATGTTTGTTATGAAGTCTGATATTATTGTCTTATTGTGGAATTTCCACGGGATCCCTCTAGTTGCTTATATTTATTAACTGTGCTGGTAGGTGATCAGTGAAATGGGTAAAGAGCAACAATTTAGACCACGGCAGCCAATGAATGAGACAATCACTATATGCGCTTTTCATTACTGATGGATTTAATTTGCTTTCTTTTCTCTGACCTTCACTCACCATTCATCTCATGTTTCAAACTTGTGCCTTTGTAGGCAGCCTGCCGTGTTACTGTTTATTTTTTTTGTATCCTTTCTTCCCTTTTATCTCTCGTGTATCTGTTGCTATATCCTTTGTTAACAACAGTTCCTAGCAGGACTCAAACGTCACGTGGACCAGAGGGATACTATGTACAGCTGCATGTTAGTTTTCACAGGATGAGAAGCTCACTGATCACAAACAGAACATTTTGTGTATATTTAATGTGTTGTGAATTGTAACATACCTGCAATACAAAAATATTCATGCCCACACAGACACACACACACACACACACACACACACTGTGGTGAGAGGGTTTATCCAGCAAAATACCAAAATTAAACCAAAGTACAAACAGAATGGTTTACAGCCAAAACGGGAATTATTTTTATTGATACTCAGATCATCAGTATAGATCAATGGGGAACAGCCACTGGATGCATGTCTCCTGACCTTTTTATAGTCACAGTCCTTCATTCTTGTGTGTGTGAGAGGTGTGCGTGTCTTATTCATGGGAAAACAGGAAATATTGATTCCAGGCGAGCATCCAAATCTAAATAAACACTCCGTGTCACCATAACCCGCTCCCTATCTTCCTGTTTTTTGGACAATTTGGTTGTTCGCTTCCAAACTTGAAAATGTGTTTCCTCTGATTTGAAGTGTGACCTAAGCATGCATTATTTCGCTTCCACAACACATGCACGCACACACACACACACACACACACAAATAAAACCAGTGAGCAGAGTTTTGAAGATGCAATGTTTTTGACTATGTCAGTACGAGCCTATTGGTTTCACAGGGTTCTTTGCACAACAGCTCTGAGACCACTATGTTTGACTACTACTGTATATGTTGTCTTATTCTCAAAACAGCAAAGCTGCTACAGTTTCTTGACCGTACTGAAAGTTTCTTTAAAAAATATGAAGCCGTGGCCAAAGGAAAATAACAGCAATTGACAGTGGTCATGCTTTTTTTCACCTACATTTACATGTAAAATTCACTTCCGGCTTTCAATGTGAGCAGACGTCTTTTCTTCTGTCTGTCGTTGTTGCTAACTTTGCTATCTCTCTAGAACTCGTATTAGATAAACACTCATTAACTCTCACTGACTCCTTCAAAATGCCGAAAGGAAAACGGAAATCCAAGGAGTCTGAGAATAAACATGAGAATAAAAATATGAAAGTAACTCTTGAACGGCTGGCCTCTGGGATGGATGAGCTACAGAGAACTGTGATACTAAGGAGTGACTTCGAAAAGTTCAACAGGGAACTTGATAAGAGGCTTGAAGAAAAGCTGAAACCATTAAATAACCGCATGCAAAAAGTGGAGGATGACATCGGAAAAAATGCAGAAAAGAGCAGAGCAAGGGCAAGAAAGAATGGAGGAATTCGAACAAAGCATTCAAATAAATGATGTGATCATCACCGGCATCAAACTTAAACCGAGAAATTATGCTCATGCCGTGACCAGAGGAGTGGAAACTGAAAACGGCACTGATTTTGAGTCTGTGGAACAACAGGTGATTTCTCACCTGATTAACCTGGAGATTAACATCGAGCTGGACCAGATTGAGACTTGTCACCCACTACCATCTGGAGGTAGGATACCACTTGCAGTGCTGATAATATTCAACAATCGTAAACACAAGATTGCTCTTCTGAAACAAGGCTTCAAACTGAAAGGAAAAAAATGTCTACAATAATGAGAATCTCACTAAAAAGAATGCTGATATTGCTAAAAAAGCTCGACAACTGAAAAAGAATGGGCTGATCGACAACACCTGGACGAACAACTGCAGGATCTTCATCAAAACAAAGGAGCTTTCTCCAGACCAGATGAAAACATTGGTGATCAGGAGTGCAGAGGAGTTGTTGAAATATGACCAATAGAGACGGACAAGAATTGTTACCACACCAAAGATCAGTACAACAGAGTCACTTCAATATTGGGAGCTCTACGATTTTGGACAAGTCAAGTATTTCATGGAACAGTTGAAAAAATCAACAGCATTGATGTCAGAAACATAGACTAATGAATAAAAAAACAAAAACAAACAAAAAACCAACAACAAAAAAACCCAACCCTAAAACAAAAAAAACATGTATTTGTGATTACATGGGATAACATTAACTTTGAGACTTTAAAGAGCATGTTGATATCTTTTGACAATATAGCATCATGTGAAACTGTTAAAGTGTCTGCAACAATCTGGTTAATTCTTGTATAAACACTGTCTGCTGAAAGAGGTGAATATGATCGTTATGTTCTTGTGGAGAACACTGGCAAGATCAATGTCTACTTTTGACTATCCATGATGTTAAAGGGGCCCTATTATGAAAATCACACTTTTTCAGGTCTCTACATATACATAGTGGTCCTCCCTAACCCGACCAACTCCTAGAATCTGGTAAACAAACACTTCCTGCATCAATAGATATTTGGACTTTTAGGAAGTCATGGCTCTGAACGACTGGATTCGACCATAAAGCGCTAGAACAGGCATTCTTGACGTCAGACTTTGCACTCTGCTATTAGACAGAGTATTGGACGACATGGATTGGTGGACATGCTCAGGGGCGTGGACGATATGGAGTGGTTGACACGCCCAAGGGCGTGGTCATCCCCAAGACGGAGTTCTTTGTGTCAGACGTGAGGCAGCAGTCTGTTGAAATGGCGTCCGTCACAGGGAGACATGATAGTTGCGCAGTTGTTGATTGTACAAATCAACACCAGTGTTTATTTTTAATCCCAACCAATGAAAAACAGAAGAGACCGTGGTTGCATTTCATTTTTAAAGGCTATGTGCAGTTACATCGCCTGCACATTTGTTTGTGTGTGGAACCACTTCACTCCAGCCTGTTTTAGCAATGAGGGTCAGTCCAGACGGGGCTTTGCCTGAGACTGATCCTCATTCAAGGATCACTCCCAACCATAGGGACCAAGGAACGCACACACACGCGTTTGCCTATTGCGTGTGTGTGCGTGCACTCCCACACGTGCGTGCGTGCTGGCCTACAGTATAAAGCTAAAACGCATGTAAGTTGGTTCATATTTTCTTATTGTTTGTTAGCCTGAATGAAGTCATGTTATGCTAGGCTATGAAGGGAAGTTGCCTCTGTTTCGCGTTTGTGTTTTGCGCGTGTGTGCGTGCACGCCCGATCACGTGTGCGCGTGCTGGACCTACAGTAGGTACAACACACGTAAGTTGGTCTCATATTTTCTTATTGTTTGTTAGCATGAAGTCATGCTATGCTAGGCTATGTAGGGAGGTCTCCTTTGTTTCAAGTTTGCGTGTTGTGTGTGCGCGCACGCTCCCACACGTGTGTGCGTGCCGGACCTACAGTATAAAGCTAAAACGCACAGTAAGTTGGTCTCATATTTACTTTCCTATTATCTGTCCGCATAAATAAAGTCAATTTATGCTAAACTAAGTAGGGAGTTGTGCTTTGTTTCGTATTGTGTGTGCGCGCGCACGTGTTAGAGTCGATTGTTTGTTGGTCGTCATAGCGACAACACACACAGGTCTGTCCTTCTTATCCAAAATCAGAACATTGGTGTCCTGAAATTAGTGTCCCTCTTTCTTGTGCATCCTTTCAGCCTACAGCTTCAAGGGACGTGGCGCGCCAAACTGACCCAGTGGACACTCATACTGTTGGTACACAGCTGTCCTTCAGGACTCTTCATTCCCACTATTGAAGTAAAGGTATGTACAAGTCATATTCCATACAATGTGCTAATAAAATTGGTCAAATACACGAATTTTCCAAATATAGTTGTCTATAGGTGTTAGTGAATGCTAATGTGTTGATAGTAGTTCAGTAAAAAATAATAGTGTTGTGTATTAGAATTTTCCAGCAAGACAGTAAGTGAAGTGTAGACTTTTGTATAAACTTTTTTGAGACAGATTCATGTATGTCATATATTGTTTTGGCTCCTTATTTCGTTATGTTTGGTGTACCCCTCTACAAGATCCACTTTCCAAAGGCTTTTGAACGGACAATGCACAGTCAAACCTCACAAGATAGAGCCAACATTCTGTTAGTGTTGCAATATTTTAATATTTCAAACAAACATGTTTTGAATTTCTGTTGGTAATTGCTCACAACAAAACACAGTAAAAAGTAACCATACAAATAAATAAATTAGTAGCAAGTACCAGGATGTATTTTGAACACAATTTTTCTAAACAAAGAAATAAACAATATCAATAACAGTAAAAATCTATCTTTTTGTTTTATTGAACAGGTTTTGTATCTGACATGTTGGACCTCATACAGTATGTGACAAAGTCTTGGTGGAACCCATGCCATACACAACTGAAATATTGGCCATTCCTCTCCCCGAGAATCTGTGCCCAGTATGAGTGTCGGGACAAGGAGGAGGTCATTGCCAGCTACATGACCAGGTTCAACCAAGACTCAGTCTGAGTCCAGCGTAGTGGCCTTCGTCTTCAGGAAACTCTTGGCGTATGCGAAGGACAACACATGCTGGAATGACGACCCGGATTCTGCGTCCTAAGTAGCCCCAGCACCAGCCAACAAAGGTGCGATAGGCCAGATGTCTGCACCATCTACAGAAAAAGGACACAAAATTATTTATTTCACAATGTTTTCAATCCTGAGTATTACAACTGTTGTTGATTTCCTGACAGGATGGCTGTGTTCTCATTATTGTTATTGGATGTGTTGTTTTATGTAAATAAATGTTTGTATATGTCAACAGAAATGGACTGTGAATACCAAAAAATGTTCAACATGTCTATTAATAAGATAAAAATCAAGGTGTCGCAAATACAATATATTAGACTTTGTTGTACCTATATTTGTCATGTTACTGCATTAATGAAGGAATGCCTAATGAAGCAAAATAAGACAACTAGTTTTTATTCCGACATTTTTCAAAGAACGACTTACCGATGTATTCATCTCAGACGTGAAGGGCCATACCCAGCCCTCAGTACGTGTCCGGCCGTTTGTAGGGTGTACATGTTTAGACACACAGGCTGGAACCAAGGATGTTGAGTCATGCACGGAACCTCATCAACCTGCACACGGCTCCTAACCTTCAGTGAAAAACATGGTAAAGGTCATTTAAATTTACAATTGTAAAAGTAGCCGAATACCTTAGAGACATAGCTTTGTGGTTTAGCTGTGAGCTTGCTACTTGTGTCTCCAAACAGCAGATGTTTTCTGCTTCTGTTGGCATACATTCACAGGAACACCGTACAACAGGTGAAGACGCCTCAAAATAGAGTAGATAAAGGCATCACTGCAATATGGTTACATCATTTCACCCATTAACCTGGTGTGATGGTAGCAGGTGTTATCTCCGTGTGTCTTGTCACAGAGGACTGCCTCAAATATTGTGCAGCTTAGTAACGGGTTAAATCAATGTGATAGAAAAACAAAGTAACAACCGTGAGCAGAAGCTAGCACTAGCCACATGGTAATAACTATCAGAACCACCATCAGACTTTACTGTCACTTATAGAAGTACAGCAACTTGTTAGCAGTTAACACATCTGTACATATACAAAATACATAATAAGACAGATATGACATTACTGTGCAATAAGAGGCGGGAGTAGAACAAAAAGTAGCTACCGGACGATGCTAAAGTCCTGTGATTACATAGGTTATACAACAAAACACAACAAGGAACCAACTAAGTAACGTTCACACGT
This sequence comes from Antennarius striatus, assembly GCF_040054535.1. NCBI lineage: Eukaryota > Metazoa > Chordata > Actinopteri > Lophiiformes > Antennariidae > Antennarius > Antennarius striatus. The sequence continues at coordinate 14,956,556 of NC_090776.1, forward strand.
ACTAACCATTCAGAAACGTCCTGCTGCAGCCGCACAGTCGGTGTTTCTTCTGGGACCGACTCATGGTCATAAATGTACGCTGACACGATGCTTCCTCCAAACGCCATAATGATAACAAACGTAAAGCCGGTCAGTGTCCCGTTAGCCTAACGCTCTCCTACAGAGGGGCGTGGCCCAGGTGAAGGAGGCGTTGACCAGCGGAGCTCATTAACATAGTACAGCCGGAGGCCTAAAAAAAAGCGTTTTGTGAGTAACTCAGATGAGCGATTTTGAAAAGCTGATATTTAGGACCACAGATCACTTTAGGTCAAAATAATTGGAATACAGCCTAGTTGGACATCTGGCAGCTGAATGACATTAAGTTAAAAATACATAATATGGGACCTTTAACAAACCTTGTGTTCCTAGGAAGAATGTAAGGCTAACATCTGGAAGTGGATAAGGATATGAACGTCTGTCAAAATTCAATGTATGAGCTGGTTGAAAACGTTTAATAACTGAGTTTGTTGATTACATATTCTAATGAGAGAGATGTTTTGTTGATAATTTAGGGGACGGGAATCTTACAAGCCAATGGCTTCTACCCGTTAACCCTTTTCTTTGTTTGTTTTCGGATGTTGTTGATGATGTTTTAGCACTGATGAAAGTGAAATATGTTGTAATAACATGTCCGGAAAGAAGAAAATAAACTGAATAAATATATAAAAAATAAATAAATAAACAGATTTTCTCTGACCAAATGACTGTTCATATGAAACTCCAGTCTACTATGGTGGAGAGTAAGACACTGGCACATTTGGAAAATGCATGTCTTTGGAAGTTCGTCTTTGGAAGTTCGTCTTATAATCAGGGTCGTCTTATATTCGGGCCAATACGGTATATATATCACATCTGTATAACACAAAGTACAAAGACTATCAACTAAAGTCACTTTTCAACTACTTCATACAATGTATTGGTCTCCTGGTGCTCAGATATATATTCTGGCGTTTAATACATGATTGGTCATTTGGTTAGAGATAATCAATTTACATCTGTATGTAGAAAAAAAAACATCAATACTGGGAAAAAAAAGTTAATGGCATTAAAACTGCCAGTCAGTGAACACCTTTTACACACGTAGCTATTCATATTTGCTTTAGCATACAAAATGCCAAATAGATGAAAAATCTTGCTCTGAGCAATACAGGTAAGTGCATATACAAGCACAACAAGGCAGTCGTAGACTGCAACATTCTGTGGTACCACTGAATTCAAATTTTCAAAATGGTTGGATCAATGAATTCCATATTGTACTATCAAGTATGACATTGACCAAGTTACACCTTTGCTTCCGAACAAGCCAAGGTGGCTTTCACCATCAACCACCTGACGGGGCGGGCGCGACTGTGGGGCACTGCTGAGTTGGAGAGGCAGTCTCCCGCCTGTGCCTCCTTCCAGCTCTTTTTGGAGGAGTTGCGCAAGGTTTTTGGCTCGGGGTCTTCCAGGTCAGAAATGGATCGGGGACAGGTTACTCCATAGATTTCCGCACCAAGGCCAGTCAGAGCGGCTGGAACTCTACGGCCCTGGTTGTCACTTTGAAAATAAACATTGTTGAACTTAACTCCTGTCTTGCCTCTTTGTGCTGTACTTGGGTCCTGTTTGCACCCTGTGACACAAAAGTTGAAATTTGACTTTGACCTATTTTCCTCAAGGTCATCAACTCATTTTCATCCCCTTTGCCACCTGAGTAATATGCTTTTTCTTTCTTCTTTCTATCTGCAATGGTTGTGAGTATACACATTTGGTGGACAGACAGATGGACGGACGGTCGGACGAACACACAAACACTGACAATCACACTACATCACGGGATGTAACTAGGATACGGGCTATTACTGTGTGAGCGCCATTTGGGACCATCTCAACCACTGCAACCACCAAGTCCCAGATGCTTCTATAAAAAGTTTAGCTTAGTTTATTGTTGGTGTATTGTTCTTTATAACTGGTGGAAAAGTCAAAAGCAGAATGGCAGTATTCTTTTTTTTTTTTTTAAAATGCATGGACTCTTACAAAAATCCTTTCAAATCATTACTTCGACTCTCTGGAAGTGTGAAGTGATTATGTGTTGAAAGTTGAAACAGACATTCCACTGACTTTGTGTTTTCTATTTTGCTGTGTGTCAACTTTGATCAGTGGATATTTGACTCCCAACAAAAAGGCAAACTGCTTGGTAATGTAACACTAACAAACACTAGACCACTACAAAGATAGTAGTACAAAGAAATTCACATCTATGAAATATGTACGTAATCTGGAATTGTGCAGCCTAACTAACACATCATCTCCAATTGGTAACATAAACATTTTATGAACTCATTAGGCCAAATGAGGTTTTCTTCATATTTCACAATAAAGAGACTTTGTGAAGCATGTGACCAGTAACAGAAATGTACAAGTCTAGTGTGTTGTGTCCTGTTATGTGTTACAGTGATTGACCGACTGTGGGTGCTGTGATTAAATTAATTGATGAGAATAAGGGAAAAAGAAGAAAATAAACAGTAAGCACGTTGTCCATACCGAAGTCTCTCGGCTGCTTATTTTACATTACATCTGCATAGAACATCACATGGTGGCATAATGCACTTAACCTCAATATATGGTATTGGTTTCGGCTGCACCATTGTCTCCTAGAAAGTAACTATATACGGTACGAGAGGAAAGTTTAGAGTGTACAGGTAATGAAGATGGATTCTATTTTTTTCCACATTTACTTATAAGAAAAATATTCAGTGAGAATGAGACTAACATTTATAAACATAATTTGGAGGAAATCAAATATTTCAATTTACACACAGGTAAACTGTACTCCATATTTATTTTCCATTTACATTATATGATTTGCTGCATATATTGAACAGAGTTTTCTGTTCTCCTAAAAGGTAGCAGTATTTGCTCAGCTGTGTTTTGGAATTAACATCCAGGCTCAGGCACCAGATTGTGTGCCAGGACCTTTCTCACAGGCCATGCCTGCAGTGCTATATTTCAAAGCACAGGAATAGAGGGGCATCATCTGGGAAAAGCCAGATCAAATGACAGATTCAGATTTGCCAAAGTCATTATTTTCACATGCTGGCAGTGGAAGTCCTTGCCGCTATTGAATGAGAAATGTTTTCAGTCAGTGATTTAAATTCTTATTCAATAAGCACAACTGCATTTTAAGAAAACAACTTCTGTTTTCAGAACCAAAATATTTTTGTTCAATTTTGGCTGTATCATTCCTATCCTTTCTCTTGAAGTGAATAAACTCATACAAGCGTTTAACCCCGCTGAATAAAATGGGAATACAGTACTCATCTCACGACTCTGACTGCTGTTCAGTCTTGGCCTCCCCATTGATCAGGTGAAACAGTCACTCAAATATTCCAACTACGTAATATTACACTTAATACTTACATGTTGGCCTTTAATGAAGCCTGGGGAGTTGATGAAATCAGTAAATAAAGGCATTAATTAAAAAGTGGAATTATTTGTGTGCTTATTCAAATTATTGTAGCCTTTGGACAAAATTGAAAGCTATGAAAGCAGAAATGTATGCTGACCGCTGGGTACAGGGTTTGGCCTTGGATTTTGATAATTTAATAGCATAGTAGGTCTGGCTATGTCATTGCAATGCGGCAAAAAAATATAATGTCACTCTGAAAGAATAGAATGCAAAATATAAATAAACTTATAATTAATAACTTTTCGGCTTTGCAATTCTATTCAGTTCCTTAAATTAAACAATTAATTTGTAGCAAAAAGTTGATAGCTTTCATGTTTATCCTTCTGTCATAGGGCACCATCTGCACACCCTTCATGATTACAGAGCAGGCAGAGTAGGATACATATTCATCATGTTGTGCAATGAGACAATTCAAAAATGAATGCTCTCGTCTTAGAATACTAAAACAATAGAGACGGATTTTCAAGTCAGTATTCATTTTAATAATAATCAAAACTGCATATGAATGTGCAACTGTATTTTAAATTGACTTTCATTTTTATACTTCATGAAGAATTCACATCATGTGTTTCACCAAGCTATTACTTTACTGAGAGGAGACCTTTGCTAATCAAATGCAGTGACTTATATTTATCAGTGTCAGGAAACTGCTCAAAACTCCTATTGTGTTGACCGTTTGATCAAGCAACTCTATTCTTTGTCAGGTGCCCACCAGACCCCATGTTCTCACTACCTACTGTTATGATCCGTCTGATCTTACGTTGTTATCTATGCCTGAGAAATAGTCTTGATCCTAAAAATGTTAATGCATTTTTTATTGTGTCACTCTACCCCTGGTTATTGTAAAATTTACATTCTGTACTTGTATTGTGTAACACCCGTTCAGAATTTAGTGAGTTAAAGTCTGAGAACTTACTGGAGCAGGAGGTGTAATAAATGAGACAACTCAGTCAGTGTGGGTAGATGACATGTATTAAAACTTTATAAACTTAATCGGTCATCTATGCCAATAATTCAGAACAACATACAAAATCACATTTCATAATAAAAGAAAATGGGCCCGAAAATCAATAAAATAATAAACAAAACACACATACACATACCCCGGGATTCTGTATCTCTCTTTCAGGAATTGAACTCCAAACTGTTTGTCCATTCAAAGAAAATTGAGACATCCTTAGATCAATCAGTTCCGAATCAGATCCTGGGACAGTGGCTCGCCATCTTTGCAGCGGTGTGACACCAGCATCAATCAACGGTCTCCGTAGATGGAAGACAGTTCAGAAAACAGTTCAGAAAAATCCAAGTCTTGATAAGCCCAAAAAACTTGTCAAAAATGTCTCTCTTCAATATTCCAGCGTGGTGCACGGGAACATCTTTTTCCTGTATTTTCCTTCTTTCTTATCCTTCTCTCCGCCGTCTCTCTCCTCACTCTCTCGCGCTGTCTCTCTTCTCCTTTTGCGCGCTCTCTCAGTGGAACTCACCTGCGCCGCTTTCGCGGGCCTTTTTGAAAATAAAAGTCATTGACTTCCTTTTTCACAATAATATTGCTAAACGCAATTCTAATACATTTCTAAATTGAAATACTACTTTTAGTAATAGATTACCGCTTAGTACAGTAACCCTTTATACTGACAGGGTTACAATTGTCCCTTGTGATAACTGTGTCCATCTGAAGGTGTCTACATTGGTTAAGCTCGTCAAGACTCACTGTCTGTGCCTACAAGACAACTACCCTGTATATTCTGCAATACATTTCAAGACCCTTAAAAGTGTGTTTCTTCTCCAAAAAAAATTCATACAGCACAAGTGACTGTAACTTAGGAATGCTTCACACAGTAGGTCAGGCGCTTGATTTTTAATTACCTGAGGGATTTACTAGTTTACATTCTACCGCTAAAGGTTTCTTGTTGATAATAGGAAGTGTGTGTATGTCAAGTGTACTTACTGTATATGCTGCAAAGTGGTTTCATGAGGGTGTGGGTAAAGAATCAATTGAGATTTAATGGGAAACAGGATGTCCTCAGGTAAAACAAAGGAAAGGAAAAATGTAAGGAGAGACACTCCATCTTGGCCCTCATATACACTTTTATTTTTGAAGGTCACAAAACCTATTGTGGATAGATAGATAGATAGATAGATATATAGATAGATAGATAGATAGATAGATAGACAGATAGATAGATAGATAGATAGATAGATAGATAGATAGATAGATAGATAGATAGATAGATAGATAGATAGATAGATACTTTATTAATCCCGGAGGAAATTGCATATATCCACCGCTCAGGCATTACATGATGAATAAATACTGGATTAAAAAAAAAGAAACACACCAAAGGATATAACACAAGACATACACTACACTAGCAGACACATGTAGCATTAACAAGACATACACTAAATTACCACTAAAATACAAACAGTATAAAATTAAAATAAAATAAAATAAAATAACAAATAAAAATAAAGAAGTGCAAGTGAAAATTAGCAGGAGCCCCACATGGTGGGTAAGGTACACCCTTCTTACAATGTAAGGCGTCACTATCTAATATCACAACATCTAATATCTATCTAATATCACAAAATCTATCTAATATCAAACTATCACAACGATCTAATATCACAACATCTAATATCTATCTCACAATGGTCAAAAATACAAGGTGTCACTATGTAATATATCAAAACATCACAACACCTTGGCCCCACTACACTGCAGCACAGGCTGACATATTATCCCCTCCATTCAACCTCGTGCAGAGAGTCATTGTACCCCCTGATGGCACGGGGCACGAAGGAGGACCTCAGCCTCTCTGTGGAGGCGCTGTGTGACAGAAATCTGCCGCTGAAGGTGCTTCTCTTCTGGGAGAAGGTGGTGTGCAGGGGGTGGCTGGTGTTGTTCATGATAGCCCTGACTTTAGACATGGTCCTGCTCTGCAGAAGTGTCTCCACAGAGTCCAGGCTCAGCCCGACCACTGAGCCCGCTCTGCGGATGAGTCTGTTAAGACGGTCCATATCTCTTTTCCTGGCCCAACCACCCCAACACACAATGGTGTATGACAGCACACTGGAGACTACGGACTGATAAAGCAAGAAGAAGGAAGGAGAAGGAGCTTACGACAGATGTTGAAGGAGGCCAGCCTCCTCAGGAAGTACATCCTGCTCTGCCCCTTCTTATACACATAGTCTGAGTTGAGTGACCAGTCAAGTCGGCTGTCTAGCTGTAGTCCCAGGTACTCTAAGTTTCCTACCACCTCCACCTCACTGCCCTCTATGATCACTGGCTGTGTAGAGGGGGGGTGCTCGCCGGAAATCCAGCACCATCTCCTTTGTCTTGGAGATGTTTATCTGGAGCTGGTTGTGTTGGCACCACTCCACGAAGTCAGCCACCAATGCCCTGTACTTCCCCCATCACCCTCTCGGATACATGCCACAATTGCAGTGTCATCGGAGTACTTCTGTGTGTGGCATGTGTCCGAGTTGTACTTGAAGTCCGATGTGTAGAGGGTGAAGAGAATGGGGGAGAGCACGGTCCCCTGTGGTGCCCCCGTGCTGCTGGTCACCATAGAAGACAAACAGTCCCCCATACGGATGTACTGGGGTCTGTCCGTTAGGTAGTCCGTGATCCAGCTCACGAGGTAGGGGTCCACAGCCATGGAGGTCAGTTTATCCTGCAGGAGCCGGGGCTGGATGGTGTTGAAGACACTCGAAAAGTCAAAGAAGAGCACTCTGATGACACAGCCCCCGGCATCCAGGTAGGACAGCACACGGTGGAGGAGGTACAAGACAGCGTCGTCAACCCCAACCTTGGCCTGATAGGCAATCTGGAGAGGGTCCATTACACCCTGCACCTGTGGACGCATGAGACCAGTCGCTCTAGGGTCTTCATTACGTGGGAGGTAAGAGCGACTAGTCGGTGGTCGTTGAGCTCGGTAGGGCGTCTTTTCTTGGGTACAGGGACGATGCAGGAGGTCTTCCACAGTGACGGGACCCTCCCCAGCCGCAGACTGAGGTTGAACAATCGCTGCAGGGGGTCCCCTAGTTCCGAAACACAGGCTCGGAGGAGTCTTTGGGAGACCTTATTCGGTTCAGCCGCCTTATAGAGATGGAGCCTCCACAGCGTTGTTGTCGCCAAGTCTGCAGTGATGACAGTCTCAGTCGTGGTGGGAGCAGGAGGTCGTGGTGAGGTTGGAAGTCCAGTGGTTGAGGTGGGGCCGTTGAGCTTCGCAGCTCTTGGAGTGGGCTCGGGAGAAGTGGCAGGGGTGGAAGGAGAGGAAGCACAGAAGGAGGAAGCATAAGTGGAGCGGTCTGCAGGGCTAGGGGAGGCCTGGGACGAGGAGCGATGGGGGAGCTGAACCGGTTGACAAAGCTGTTTAGTTCATTCGCTCGTTCAATATTCCCCTCCACAGTGCTGTGTGCTTTCCCGTGTCCGGTGATGGTTCTCATCCCATTCCAGACCTCCCGCACCTGGCTGCGCCCCAGCTGTCTCTCCAGCTTCCTCCTGTACGTCTCCTTGGCCTTCCTCAGGCAGAGTCTCACGTCTTGCTGGGCGTTCCTCATCTCCTCGTTCTTGCTCCTGAACGCCCGCTTCTTCCTGTTCAGTACAGCCTTGACTTCCTTTGTGACCCAGGTTTTGTTGTTGGGGTAACACCTTACTGTCCTGACAGGGGCCACTGTGTCCACACAGAAGTTCATGTAATCTGTAAAACACTGAGCTGCCCCCTCAATGTCCTCCTCACGGGAGCCCATGATGACATCCCAATCGGTGGTCTGGAAGCAGCACCTCAGCAGTTTCTCTGCTTCCAGGGACCACCTCCTGACATGCCGTGTTGTTGCTGGCAGCCGTTTCACCAGTGGAATGTAGGTTGGCTGTAGGTGCACCATTGTGGGGAGAGATGAGACCAAGGTGATATGGTTAAAGTCACCAGTGATAATGACGAGTGCCTCTGGGTGCCGTGTCCGAAGAGCGGAGGTGGTCCCACAGATGGTCTCTCGTGCCGTCTCTGGGTCCGCATTTGGAGGGATGTAGACGGTGAGAACACTAACATGTGAAAATTCATGCGCCAGGTAGTAGGGTCTGATGCTAACAGCTATTGGCTCCAGATCGCAGTTACACAGTGTCAATTTCACCGTCACATGTCCCTGATGGCACCATGTATTGTTGGTATAGACAATTAATCCACCTCCTTTCTTCTTACCGGCGGTGTTTGTGTCCCGGTCTGCTCGTACGGAGGAGAAGCCGGTTAGTCCAACATTAGCATCTGGCACTTCGCCAGTTAGCCACGTCTCTGAGAACACAAACAAGCTGGTCTCCCGGTAGCGTTGTTCAGTCCTGCACAGCACCGTCAGTTCGTCCAACTTGTTCAGTAGCGAGTTCACGTTCCCCATGATGACGGAGGGCTTGACTCGCATCCGGTTAGTGGCTCTAGTCGTTAATCTAGCCCTTTCAACTCGACCCGCTCGGCAGCCGCGATATCTCCATCGGAGCTCAGTGGGGATGCGATCGCGTGTTGCTGGGTCTTTTTTGACCCTCAGAGACATCAATTCCTCCCTGGAGTACACTAGCATATTGCTATACATTATCTAAATTTATGTTAAAATAATAAACACAGAAACATAGAAAAAAACGCAAAATTAAGCACGACAAACTCGCTCTGAGCAGTGGAAACTGCAGCCTGCTTGCGCATGCGCAGAAGATAAACACTGCCATTCAATTGGTTATGCCTTCTCATTATTGTTACTCCTTCTCTTTACAAACCTGTAAAAAGGTTCCACAAATATGGATATATATCACAACCCCCATCTCCTGTGTACAACTTTCACAAGGTGATGAGTCCAAAAACCACAGTTACTCAGCTTTTATTACCTCCACTGATGAGAGCTGGGGGAAGCGTTGTTGTGATCATTGGTTGTGTTTACTTGTTGGTCTGTTCGTTCTCAAGATATCTTACAGTTTGGAGGAGATTTTGATGGGATTTTATGAGGATAACCCTTGGTCTTAGAATGAGTTCATTAAATTAATTCATTAATTCATTTTCTGACTGCTTCATCCTCTTGCGCGGGTCACGGGGAGCTTGAGTTTATCCCAGATGTCATGGGTCGTGAGGTGGGGCAAACTCCGTGCGCGATGCCAGTGCACCGCGGAGCTACGCAGAGACATACAACCATGCACACACACTCATTCCTACGGGCAATCTGGAACGGCCAATCAACCTGAAGCGCATGTTTTTGGAGGTGAGAGGAAGCCGGAGAACCTGGGGAGAAACCACACAGACACAGGGAGAACATGCAAACTCCGCACAGAGATGGACTCCAATCTGGACCCGCCTTGTTGTGCGAAGACAGTGCTACCCAATGCACATGGGGCTTCACAATTGCTTCTCAACTAACACAAACAGGTCTCTTTGGATATTCTTCCTTTTTTTTCCGGTTATATTTTAGTTATTTGATTATTTTTAGAAAGCACTAGTTTTCTGAACTTCCACAAAATCTCTGGTCAATCAAACACAATTAAACTTAAAAAGGTAATTAACATATTATATCCAGATTGACGTTCAGTCTTAGATACATTGGGAATTAATCAGTTCTTGTGCAAAACAAGAACAGTGGCTTTTGCTGTACTTTATAAAAAAATGTACAAATCTGGAGATTTATTTTTGTTGAATGCTCATTTAAAGGATGAAAGAAAGTTTAAAGTTTATTACCCAGTCTTTTTCAGTTTTGTGTTTTAACTGGGAGACGTCATTAAGAGGTGCAGCATAAATGTCCATAGCGATACTGATAATAGAGTATGTCCCAAGAAGTCTCCATAGTAGTAAAATAAATTTTAGATTAATGCAGAATTACTTCAGAGAACAAGTAATGGATGCAGTGAATGTTTTTCATCTGAATCAGGACAAAGCTGATCTCTTGGTCTCTGCTATTGAGGCTCAAGGAACAAAACTTCAGGTGTGTTACTTTTTTAAAAAAAAAAAGTAACATTATAAGTCACTGTGTAAAAAGTGCTGAAAAGGAAAATGGGTTTAAAAAAAAATCCAACTTGATCCTTGAAGTCCATGCATTTCACATTATTACATCCCACTTCAAAGCGGTGATATACAGTATAGTGATTGTCAGCGTTCATGTGTTCGTTTTGTTCGTTCATTCATTCATTCATTCATTCATTTGTTCGTTCGTCCGTCCGTCCGTTAGTTATCCACCAAAGATCTTTGCAACTGTTGCAGATAGAAAGATGAAACAAAGAGCACATTACTCGGGCAGCAAAGGACCTTGAGAAAACTATGTCAAGGTCAAATTTCAACTTTTGAACATTCAGGAACCTGATAAAATAGAAAGACGAGGGAGAAGGCCAATATTAGTAAGATAATAGATCAAAGCTATTACTTTGATCAACGACAGTAGGCCAGAGTACTAGCTTTGATCATTTACTTATGAAAGTAGGTCAGGGTAAAATTTTGAATTCAGGGGTGTCGCCGGATGTTGTAGTCTGTGACTGTATTGGTTCTAGTTCAATCTTGGTCTTTAATTAAAATTTTAAGTGCTTTCAATAAGTTCCCTATCTATTTGATTAAGTTTAAAATACAAAACTGATCTTTCGCAGTGTGCATATTGTCATACACATGACCTGCAATTTATTTTTGTTTTTTACCTTTGTGGACCATCTGAACAACCTTTGCTAACCTACAGACAGCTACAGTGAGTGTCATGAAAAATGATGTTCCCATCATTCTTGTAAACATTCTTTTCTTTTAGAAGAGGAACAAGGAAATGAACTATGAAAGCCAAACATGCCCTTGACTAAAAATTCTAATTAAATAATGACTAAAGAGACAATAATGTGCACTTAGAAACCTTTTCAAACATAAGAGTGCTATATTTAATTCCTACAGAACCATTAATGTTGACAAAATATTGGCTTTCAGTTAGTGACTGCCTTTTTCTGAAATTTCATGTCCCTTATCTCCTTTGTATATCCCTGGGGCAATGGAGGCCATTCTGCTGTCCACAGCACATTTGCCAGAAAATATCTCTGGAGCTCCTTTTCTTACTGACAATGTCATTACTCCTTTGATCAGCCCCCTGAGTGCCACTGGGCCGACCTGTCGTGGAAAGTAGGGAGACTCTGGAATTGCAATGAAATAGCGTGCGTCACTTGGGGCAAGAAATCTGAAATGTATGTAGACTATATATGTATGTCTGTATCTCCCCACATATACATTTGAATAAGCTCACCTCTCACGCTTTATAACTCCACCCACTACCTGTCAATCAAGAGCCCAACCAATCAAGGCGCATCTGCCAGACGGAATTACATGAACAATATGGCGTAAAGCATTGGCCAGCGAGGCTTTTGTCCACATGACAGCGCAGATATCCGGACGAAAAAAAAAAGGCTAGCCAAAGTGAAGTTTTTTGAAAACGCTTGGTATGCGTTGTCGTTGTCTCGCCGATGTAGCCGAGACCTTTTCTATCCTGGGGGTGTCTCCCTGCGACGAAAACCGCTGTGACGGTAGTGTCTGCATGTACACGCAGTATGGACGGAATTAAAACCGGCTATTTTCTGACGTATAACACCTCCATGTCGAAGACACGTTGATAAACATGTTTGACAGTTGGATATTTGTTCGTCTGTTTCTTTCTTTTTGAGTCATAAATACTGTATATATACTGTATATATTAGGGCTGTCACTTTAATGCGTTAATTAGATTAATTAATTACGCTGCAAATTAACATGCTATAAAAATTAACGCAATAAATCATGAGTGGCAAGTCAATGCGCAAGCATTTTAAATTTGGCCCATTGAGGGACCCGTAGGGTGCAGTGACGTCACTTCGTACATTCGCCACTATTCAAAAGCAGGGCGACTGACAACAGAGATGGACGCGACACAGGAGAGTGAGGCAAGCCCACTTGGACCTTTGGGCGGAAAGTTTATTTATAAACAGAACAAACACGGGACTATCAACATAAACGCAGTGATTCTGCGCTGCCAATCTGTGCTGTAGACACCTCTGTCAGTCTGCTCCAGGGCAGCTGTGGCTACACACATAACTTACCATCACCAAGTGTGAATGAGGAGTGAAAGAATAATAGATGCGATGTAAAGCGTCTTTGAGTGTCCAGAAAAGCGCTATATAAATCTAATCCATTATTGTTATTATTATTATTGTTATTATTTGTACCTTTTGTAAAAGAGAATTTTCATATAACCGAAGCAGCTCCAGCCTAACGTGTCATTTAAATGCAAAACAAGTCAAGGACAGAGTTGAACATTAGCTTACCCTTTTAAAGGAAAAGCCTGTTGGCATCCTGCCATTTAGTTGCCTTATTTAGAGGCATGTTATACTATTCATTTTGAATTGCTGTATTGAGTCAGCTTTAGTATTCATTTTGATTGAGAGTCTGCTTATGTGCCTATTTGAGAATCAGCCTTATTTTATTTCTGAATTTTATTTATTTTATTTAACTGTATTTGTATTGCATTTTTGAGAAATGGACCAGGCCTGGTTGGTTTGCTGACGTGCTTGGCCTTTTTTCTTTTGAATTTCATTTATAAAGCACACTTTACAAATAAAAACGTAGATTTCAAATCTTCTCTTCTTGGTGTATTCTATTCATTACTCATGCACTACAATTTTGTAATATCTTAGACTTCAAATTCTTTATTTGGGGGCCTTTAGCAGGTCTTCTGTTCCTTTCGGCTTTTCCCTTCAGGGGTCGCCACAGCGAATCAATTTCCTCCATCTAGCCCTGTCCTTTGAATCCTCTTCCTTTAGCAGGTATGAGATTAAAATGCGATAAATTTGATAATTACAAATCCTGTAATTAGATTAATTTTTTTTAAATCGCCTGACAGCACTAATAAATACATATGTAAACATTATAAAACTTTATAAAAACCAAATATTCCAACAACTATCAACTATCAGCATTGGGGGACTCAAGAGCTAGCAAGAGACTATGACAAGAATTGTGCAGTTGAGTGATTTTAATATTTATTTTTTTAATCACCTGACAGCACTAATATATATTATATATATATATATATATATATATATATGTGTGTGTGTGTGTACAGTATATATATATATATATAATGTCCCTCTCACCCTTGTGGGGTGGTATCTGTGTGTCATCCTCAAGCTCGGGTCCTCTATCAGAGGCCTGGGAGTCTGAGGGTTCTGCGCAGTATCTTAACTGTTCCTAGGACTGCGCTCTTCTGGACTGAGGCTTCAGATGTTGTTCCAGGAATCTGCTGGAGCCACTCTTCCAGTTTGGGGGTCAGTGCCCCAAGTGCCTATATATATGTATGTATGTATATATATGTACATATGTACATGTGTGTATGTGTATATAAAAATATTAGCAATCAATCAATGTTCTGTGAATAATAGCCTCAAAAGACAATTCCTATGAACAAAGTCTGGTCAGATAAATGTGGATAAATATGCATGGGTAGAACACAGCATGTCCACAGACACTGTATTTTGTTTGCCAGCCGTATTCAAAAAGCGAGTCAGGATGTCATGGATGTTTAGACTTGTATACATTGATTTAATATGTCTCACATGATAGAGCTGTTAGTGTATATTTTCTTGCCTGCATCATTTTCAAAACTGCATGAGGATAATGATAACTGATGGATATTTCCTTTGTGGTCTACAATTATACATATCCTAATACATAAATTGATTCTGTGGGATGCAATACTATTTTTCTATTCAGACATATAGCCATTTGTGTTTAACCCAGAATTTTTTCAAAATTAATCGGATGATACAGTAGCAAAAAAGGTTGTAATTTTATATACCGTTTCACAATTGCATGGATATCTGATATCAGTATGATAGGAAGTCAATTATTATCTTGAGAAGCATGGGGTTTTGAATTGTAACTATGATCTTTGAATGGTTATTCTCCACTCCACACCTTGGAGCAATTTAGAGTCAACAGTAAATGAAACCTGCATATCTTTGGTCTGTGGGAGGAAGCTAAATGACCCTGTGGAAATACAGAGAACATTCACAGTAAAACCTTCGGTCGACAAGGGAGTTCTCACCACAAAAACGCCACCTGTTGAGAAGGGTAATTTTTCAATTTGAAAATTATCGTACAAATTATCATACAGCCACTATGAGTCTACAAAACACATGTAGACTGGATGGGCATACTCCCAAGCCCCCTCTAGGATCCCTGTGAAAGTAAAAAGCTGGTCCGTTGTTCCATGACCAGGATGGAACCCACATTCTTCCTCCTCAATCTGAGGCTCGACAATCGGCCGGACCCTCCTTTCCAGCACCTTGGAGTAAACTTTCCCAGGGAGGCAGAGGTGCGTGATGCCCCTGTAGTTGGCACACACCCTCTGGTCCCCCTTTTTATAAAGAGGAACCACCACCCCAGTCTGCCACTCTTTCGGCACTGTCCCAGACTTCCACGCAATGTTAAAGAGGTGTGTCATCCATGACAGCCCCTCAACACCCAGAGCTTTCAGCAATTCCGGGCGAATCTCATCAACACCTGGGGCTTTGCCACCGTGAAGTTGTTTAACTACCTCGGTGACTTCGCCCCGAGGGATTGACTCAGATCCCCCATCATCCTCTAGCTCTGCCTCTGCAACAGAGGACGGGTCAGTTGGGGTAGTTGGATTCAGGAGTTCCTCAAAGTATTTCTTCCAGCGACAGACAACCTCCTCAGTCGAAGTCAACAGTGTCCCATCTTTGCTGTATACAGCTTTGATGGTCCCCCCTTTCCCCCCGTGTCGGACAGTCCTCCAGAACAACTTTGGTGCCGTCCGATAGTCCTTCTCTATGGCCTCTTCAAACTCCTCCCACACCCTCTGTTTTGCCTCCATCGCAGCCGAGGCTACAGTCCTTTTGGTCTGTCGGTACCCTGCAACTGCTTCAGGAGTCCCCAGGGACAACATGACCCTGAAGGCCTCCTTCTTCAGTCGGACGGCTTCCCTGACTACCGGGGTCCACCACGGTGTTCGAGGGTTACCGCCCCTTAAGGCACCCAAGACCTTGAGACTACAGCTCTCAGCTGCAGCTTCAGCAATGGAAGCTTTGAACATCGACCATTCAGGTTCAATGCCCCCAGCCTCCACAGGGATGCACGAGAAGCTCCTTCGGAGGTGTGAATTGAAGACCTCGCAGACCGAGTCCTCCTCCAGACGTTCCCAGTTCACCCGCACTACTCGTTTGGGCTTACCAGGTCTATCCAAAGGTTTCCTCCGCCAACGGACCCAACTCACCACCAGGTGGTGATCAGTTGACAGCTCTGCCCCTCTCTTCACCCAAGTGTCCAAAACACACAGTCGAAGGTCAGATGATATGATCACAAGATCAATCATTGACCTCCGACCCAGGGTGCTCTGGTACCAGGTACACTTGTGAGCATCCTTGTGTTCGAACATGGTGTTAGTTATGAACAATCCGTGACTAGCACAGAAGTCCAACAACATAACACCAGTCGGGTTTAGATCAGGGAGGCCATTCCTCCCAATCACACCCCTCCATGTCTCCGACATGTGCATTGAAGTCCCCCAGGAGAACAATGGAGTACCCTGCACGGATCCCTTCAAGGACGCCATTTAGGGACCCCAAGAAGGCCGAATACTCTGAACTGATATTTGGTAACAGTCAGAGTTTCCCCAGATCATTACCAGATCCAACTGGTAATGCTCCATCTCCAACACAAGCCCCGGCTCCTTCCCCGCCAGTGAGGTGACATTCTGCGTCCCCAAAGCCAGCTTCTGCCGCCTGGGTGTGGTCCGTCGTGACCCCCTGTCATCACTGCCACCCATATGGCAGCGCACCCGACCCCACCGGTCTGCCCTGCGGGTGGTGGGTCCACAGGGGTGGGAAGAGTCCACGTTGCCTTCTCGGGCCGAGCCCGGCCACCCAGGCGCTCGCTGACGGGCCCTCCGTCCAGGCCTGGCTCCAGATGTGGGCCCCGGGCTTCCTCCGGGCATGGTCACATTTTTCCCTTTCCAATTTATCATGGATCTTCCGAACCGTTCTTTGTCTGGCCCTTCACCTGAGACCTGTTTGCCTTGGGTGACCCTACCAGGAGTGCAAGACTCCCGACAACATAGCTCCCAGGATCCTTAGGGCACACAAACCTCTCCACCATGATAAGGTGATGGTTCCTTGAAGAGGACATTAAACATCCATTTTTGGATATTGTGATGCTCAAACTAGGAAACAGAGTGGCACTCGGTTTCAGCACCTTAATAATATGTGTGGAGTTTGTATGTTTCCTTGTGTCTGCTTGGGTTATCTCCGGGTTCTCTGGCTTCCTCCCATCTCTAAACAAGCAACTTAAGTGAATTGATCAATCTAAATTGACCATTAGTGTGAGTGTGCATGTGAGTGCCTGTTCCAATACCCGTAACCCACTAAACAGAAAAGATTGTGGAGACGAGATGATAACAATCCTCTCTTCTACAACAAAATGGATGGATGGACGTATGTATGGATAGTGCTCACACAGTCTGGACGGAAATCATTTCTGTCCAGAGGGTGTGAGCATCATCAAAATGATTGTTTTTTGACATTACAAATTTTTATTTAATTGGATCACTTTAATACAAATTGAGTCAGCCATCCATCGATTTTAATCTAAAAATCTGCCGCCAGGTCAACAGGATACAGCAGAATAAGGATGGCTCCCTACCAGCTGAACATGCAAAATGTGTCTAAATAGGACCTCCACAGAGACATACTGATCAGATGTCAAAGTCTGCTGAACAGGCTCATTTTGCAGCAAAGGAACAGAGGTGAATCCGATGGTCTGAGCTCCTCACCTGAGCACTTGGGTTGGGCCCCTGCGGAGAAAATTTTCTGGTCACTATTCAAGGCTCATTTTTATATATCCATGAAGGTTGGAACATAAAACTGCTGAAACTTACAGTTTTGCCTTGCAGCTCAGCTCTTTCTTAACCATATAAGTGTAGTATAAAGCTTAACCACTGATACCACACCAATCAACTTGTCCACCTCATCTCCCATTTTGTCCATTTTGCCCTGACTTGTGAATGAGATCTAGGTATTCTACCATGATAACTCCTTTTCTTCAGCAGCAACTCACTCCCAAACGGAAAGGAACAAATCACTGGTTTCGAACAGAGCAGACACAGGTAATTCAACACAATTACAGGTATCACTGCTGTGAAACATTGATCGACACTCACTTCTATATCAAGATCATGTTTCTTCAACTAATAGAATTGGGTACAAATGCAGCAATGAAGATACAAGCTGCTGTAATGCCCTACTGGCAGAAGTTTAAAATTTAAAAATGAAAGCAAGCAATACATGCTGTGTCTATGTCAAAGAATGATGAGCTTGACATCTGAATTTAAACAGATTCCATCTGACACCTGGCTCTTTATTGCAAGCTTCTTCAACACCTATGCAATTGGAATGTTGAGTAGTCCAACTGTCACTCTAACTGTCGTATATTGTAGATTGTGACAGTCCAAGTTAGGTAAGGGTAGTTTTAGTGATATCCAAACAATGTTTCATGTGCTTTGCACTTTCTTTCACCTCCCAGCCATTGCCGAGGGGCCCTTATCAAGGCGCCGTCTCCCCCACAAGCTGCTCGTTTGCGGCGCGACCCCCTGTGCGTGACCCGTCACTCTGCCTCCCCCTTCTGTTTGTGTGACGTGTTACTAGTTGCATGCCTACAGGCCCCCAGTGTGTTGTGTTCAGGGGCCTGTATTCAAAAACTATGTATGTATGCATGACTAACAAAACACTGTGACCACATTCAAAAAGAGTGAAGAGTGTAAAGATAATTTCCCCACGTGTGGACAAATAAAGTAGATTTAATCTTTAAATCTTTAATCTTTAATTCTGTATTTTTATTTTATTTCAGTATATCATGTTATGTCATGCAATGTTATTTCATTATTTTATTTCATTATGTGTTGCAAACAAGAAGGGGCTTAGGGCTAATCCCTGATGCAGTCCCACCTCCACCTTGAACTCCTCTGTCACACCTACAGCACACCTCACCACTGTCTTACAGTCCTCAAACATGTCCTGCACTGCTCTAACATATTTCTCTGCCACCACAGACTTCCTCCTGCAATACCACAGTTACTCTCTGGGCACCCTGTCATAAGCTTTCTCGAGATCTACAAAAACACAATTCAGCTCCCTCTGGCCTTCTCTGTACCTCTCTATCAACATCATCATAGCAAATACTGCATCTGTAGTACTCTTTTTTGGCAAGAAACCATATTTCTGCTCACAAATGCTCATCTCTACCCGTAGTCTAGCTTCAGCTACTCTTTCACAAAACGTCACTGTATGGCTTATCAGCTTTATTCCTGTGTAATTGCCACAACTCTGCACATCTCCCTTGTTCTTAAGAATGGCCACCAGCAAACTTCTCCATTCCTCAGGCATCTTCTCACTATCTAAGATCCTGTTGAACAACCCAGTCAGAAACTCCACTGCCACCTCTCCTAGACATGTCGATACCTCCACAGGTATATCATCAGGACCGAGTGCCTTTCCACTCTTCATCCTCTTCAGTGCCCTCCTCACTTCATGCTGACTTATCTTTGCTACATCCTGGTCCACAAAGGCCACCTTTTCTAGTCTTTTTTCTCTCTCATTTTCCTCGTTCATCAACTCTTCAAAGTACTCTTTCCATCTTCCCATCACACTACTGGCACCTTTCAATAGACTTCCATCCCTATCCTTAATCACCCTAACCTGCTGCACGTCCTTCCCATCCCTGACTCTCTGTCTTACCAACCAGTATAGATCAGTCTCTCCCTCCTTACTGTCCAAGCTAGCATACAAGACATCATAATCCCCTTGTTTGTCCTTTGCTACCTCTACTTTCACCTTACCTCACCTACTTACACCTCCCTGTACTCATGTCTACTCTCCTCAGTCCTCTGTATCCCACTTCTTCTTAGCTAACCTCTTTCTCTTTATACACACCTGTACCTCGTCATTCCACCACCAAGTCTCCTTATCTACTTTCCTTCCAGATGACACACCAAGTACTCTCCTACCTGTCTCCCTGATCACATTAGCTGAAGTTGTCCAGTCATCTGGAAGCACCCCCTTGCCACCCAGAGCCTGTCTTAACTCATTTCTAAAAGTCATGCAACACTCTTCCTTTTTTAGCTTCCACCATTTGGTCTTCTGCTCTGCCTTTGCCCTCTTCATCTTCCTCACCACCAGAGTCATGCTACACACCACCATCCTATGCTGTTTGGCTACACTCTCACCTACCACTACTTTGCAGTCACTGATCTCCTTCAGGTTACACCATCTACACAAGATGTAGTCTACCTGTGTTCCTACCACCACTCTTATACTGTAGGTCACCCTATGTTCCTGCCTCTGCTGGGAGAAAGTATTCACTATAGCCATTTCCATCCCTTTTGCAAGTCAACTACCATCTGTCCTTCTGCGTTCCTCTCCTGGATACCAAACCTGCCCATCACTTCCTCATCACCTCTGTTACCTGCACCAACATGTCCATTGAAGTCTGCAGCAGTGGAAACTCTCTCACTTCTAGGCATGCTCTGCATCACTTCATCAAAGTCCAACCAGAATTTCTCCTTCTCCAGCTCACATCCCACCTGTGGAGCATACCCACTTACAACATTGAACATCACACCTTCTATTTCTAGCTTCAGACTCATCACTCTATCCGACACTCTTTTTACTTCCAGGACATTCCTAACAAACTCCCCCTTCAAGATAACTCCTACTCCATTTCTCTTCCCATCTACACCATGATAGAACAACTTGAACCCTGCTCCTAAACTTCTAGCCTTGCTACCTTTCCACCTGGTCTCCTGGACACACAGTATGTCTACCTTCCTCCTCTGCATCATGTCAACCAACTCTACCTTTTCCTGTCATAGTTCCAACATTCAACGTCCCTACTCTTAGTCCTATACTCTTGGCACTCCTCTTTCTTCATGCAAACACAATTTCCTCCTCTCCTCCTTCGACCAACAGTAATCCAACATCCACCGGCGCCCTGTAGGTCAACAGCGCCGATGGCGGTCGTTTTTAACCCGGACCACGACTGATCCGGTATGGAAGTCATAGGTTTGATTCGCAACTTTGATTTGGCAAAAGTTTTACGCCGGATGCCCTTCCTTATGCAACCCTCTGTATTTATCCGGGCTTGGGACCGGCACAATAAGACACTGGCTTGTCTGCTCACACAACTACATTACTATAAGTACTTAAAATCCTCCACCTTCTTGATCTCTTCTCCCTGTAACCTCACTCTTCCTCTTGGGTCACTCTCATTCACACACATGTACTCTGTCTTACTGCAGCTAACCTTCATTCCTCTCCTTTCCAGGACAAACCTCCACCTCTCTAGCTTCTCCTCCACCTGTTTCCTGGTCTCACTGCAGATCACAATGTCATCTGCAAACATCATAGTCCATGGAGATTCCTGTCTAGCCTCGTCTGTCAGCCTGTCCATCACCATAGCAAACAAGAAGGGGCTCAGAGCTGATCCCTGATGCAGTCCCACCTCCACCTTGAACTCCTCTGTCACACCTACAGCACACCTCACCAGTCTTACAGTTCTCATACATGTCCTGCACCGTTCTAACATACTTCTCTGCCACTCCAGACTTCCTCATACAATACCACAGTTCCTCTCGGGGCACCCTGTCATAAGCTTTCTCCAGATCTACAAATAGATAATGCAGCTCCGTTTGACCTTCTCTGTACTTCTCTATCAACATCCCAAAGCAAATACTGCATCCGTAGTACTCTTTTTTGGCATGAAACCATACTGCTGCTCATAAATGCTCACTTCTGCCCTTAGTCTAGCTTCCACTACTCTTTCCCATAGCTTCATTGTATGGCTCATCAGCTTTATTCCTCTGTAGTTGCCATAAGTCTGCACGTACATTTTACAATAGCTTTAAAATCCGGCGATGCTGTTTAGCAACCACTCTTTCACGTCCAGCATTTCCCCCTCACAATTTCTTTAGAAATAGCTTTATTGGTTTTTTTGGGGTTTTTTTTTTCATTTTGTCTTTCATTCTTCTGGACCTGAGCTCCTTGGGAGATCATCAAATGAAATTGCGTAGTAAATGATGATGACTATACTGTCACGACCCGGCTCGGGGTCCGCCCCCAGCCTCACGCTGGTTTTCCCGAGGCGCAGATTCCACACCTGCGTCCAATCATTCCAGACACACCTGCCAACTTTTGAACCCTAATCTCTAACTATAAAGACCCGGCTTGAACACGGACCCAGCGTCAGATCCTCTGTGTAGATGCCGTGTTTGTCACCAGTTCATCCTGACTCCTACTTTGACCCCAGATTGTATTTGGACCCCGACCTGCCTGCCTGGACCCATATCAGAACTCAGATTAGTCCCCGATTACGAACTCAGCCTCTCGGACTTGTACCTCTGCATGCCTGCCTGTTTCCCCTGTCTGTATCCTCCCGTGTCTGAACGCCGCCTGTCCCGCTCTGTTTCCCTGGACTCGTGCACCGGGTTTTCCCGTGCTTCCTTCGTGTGCCTATGCTGTGATAAAGACTTTAGTTCAGACGCACCTGGTCTCCGCTCCTGTCTCAGTCCTGACATTTGCTTCATCTGTGACAGAGAAAATAAGTTCAAGTTACAAATTGAGCCCAGAAAACTGTTGTATCTTATGACAACCAAACTTTCATGGATTGTACTTATTATTGGCCATCTTTTTCTTCTAATCTGAAAAAGTCAGACCTGACACAGTTAACCTTGATTTGAGCTATTGCACTCTATTTAACTATTTCAACTTTAAATTATTACTTCCAGATTTTGTGTGTACATGTATGTGAGGAAATACGACAGATGGTGAATCTATGTGAATTTAAATTTACCTTCCATTGCTTTTTGTTCATTTAATCTTTCTGATGGAGGGTGTGGTGTGTGTGTGTGTGTGTGTGTGTGTGTGTGTGTGTGTGTGTGTGTGTGTGTCTGTGTGTGTGTGTGTGTGTGTGTGTGTGTGTGTGTGTGTGTGTGTGTGTGTGTTTCTGTGTAGGAGGTTGAGAGGACGTCTGAAATGCTGTGGTCTGATAGGGTGTAAATCTAACTATGGGCCCATTCTGCTGCCATGGGGCTTAATGTCACTCCTGCATTTGGAGAATGAAGAAAATCCCAGGAATAATCATGAAAAACAAGATTGGTTTTCACTGTTCTTAGCACATTTTCATTCCCCAGGCACTGGCAGGGGATTCTTAGAGTGGTCTGTCTGTCACTTGAGCAACTTGCTGTTACATTGTCAACAAAATTACTCTGGGATATGTGCTGTTCATACCGGCCTTTACAGAAGATTCAGATGCAATCTGACAGTGATCCAGGGTTGTATGATATAACCTCAAGTACAACTCAGATGTGAAGCAAGTCTATCCACTGAACCCCCATTTGTGTGTGTAAAAGTACATCTATTGAAACATTTGGGGGGGAGTGGGGGGGCGGTGTTCCCCCTTCTATACATACCTCCCCATGAAAAATGTGTGATAAAAAAATATCAAACTTTTAGCTTTGATATAGCCTAAAAATGTCAGGTTCCTGGATATACTGTTCCTAATATAACGATGGACAGGTTTTGGACAAAAAAGCACTACAGATGTTCATAGGTGAGGTTCCAGAGACAAAAGGCAAAGAAAGAGCTGACATTGAGCAATGCTGTTGTTACGTATGGAAGAAAGTGAAATTGCACAACACCAATGTCAAGTGATCTCAGACGAGAGCAACATGACCTCAGTAGCCAGTGGCAGGCAATATCACAATCCAATAATGACTCTCAGATATGAAGAGCTAGACATCGAGGGCTGACACAATCAACTCTGACTGGCAATTGACAGAGTTGCAAACAATATATACCGACACAGGCTATCTATTACAAGACGATCCTTCTCATAACAAATGAACAAACAAATGAAGGAATGAAGAAATGACGGAATACCACCTTCACGCACGAGCAAAGATCAAGGTAGGTGTCAGAAACAACACCAACATATCAAAGCATGAGTTACTGGGAGAAAGGACAATCACTGATGAACTTTCAATTTATTACCCTCCTTTTGAAAATAAATATCGCTGTGCAGGCAAAAATGCGTGACAGTGGCTGTAACTCTTTGCAAAGCATGTTATTCTTTATTTTTCAACACACATTTCATGTGTACTATACTAAAGCCAACCAGTAACCATAACTATTGTTGGGGAAAA
This sequence comes from Antennarius striatus, assembly GCF_040054535.1. Taxonomy (NCBI): domain Eukaryota; kingdom Metazoa; phylum Chordata; class Actinopteri; order Lophiiformes; family Antennariidae; genus Antennarius; species Antennarius striatus. The sequence continues at coordinate 14,980,272 of NC_090776.1, forward strand.
AAAAAGTACCTGCTGCAAATGTTATGCATTAAACAATACTTGAATTAAACCCGCTTGCCAAACATTTTCTACTGCCAACCAGGTTTTCCTGTGACATGAATTTGTTACACGCTGCACTCCATAGCGCACAGTTAAATTCTCTGTTCCTCAATATAATGGAAAACACACAATCTGATGAGACAGACAGTAAGCTACCTTCTATACATGAATGACATAATGATGTATAACAACAGTGAATATGACATCTGACTGATAAGCCTGACAAGAATCTTCTCTCAAATAGCGGGAGTTTAGTTGGTCTTGAAAAATGTATCCATGTGGTGACAAGGAGTGAGAAGGCAATCAGGAATGAAAGAATGGCACTCCAAAAAGCCAGGATAGCCTTTCGCAGTGCCAAACTTAGCTGCTACAAGTACCTAGGTATCAATTATAAGTGCAATAAGCCTGTCAAGGTTAAAAAAAAAAAAAAAAAAACATTAGAAAAGTGATATTTAAATGTAATAATTCATGTATGTAGCCATAAGAGGGCAAAAGCCAGTGTCTTATTGTGCCGTTCCCAAGCCTGGATAAATACAGAGGGTTGTGTCAGGAAGGACATCCAATGTAAAACTTTTACCAAATCAAACATGCAAATCAATTCAATGACTTCTATACTGGATCGGTCAAGCCCCGCGTTAACAACGCCTGCCATCGGTGCTGTTCACCTACAGGGTGCTGGTGGAAACTGGACTACTGTTGATCGATGGAGAGGAGGAAAGTGCGTTCGTAGGAAGAGGAACGCCAAGAGTCTAGGACTGAGAGTAGGGACGTTGACTGTTGGAACTATGACAGGAAAAGGTAGAAAGTTTGTTGAAATGATACAGAGGAGGAAGGTAGACATACTGTGTGTCCAGGAGACCAAGTGGAAAGGTAGCAAGGTTAGAAGTTTAGGAGCATGGTTCAAGTTGTTCGGTCATGGTGTCGATAGGAAGAGAAATGGAGCAGGAGTTATCTTGAAGGAGGAGTTTGTTAGGAATGTCCTGGAGGTAAAAAGAGTGTCAGATAGAGTGATGAGTCTGAAGCTAGCAATCGAAGGTGTGATGTTCAATGTTATTAGTGGGTATGCTCCACAGGTAGGATGCAAGCTGAAGGAAAAGGAGAAATTCTGTTTGGAGTTTGATGAAGTGATGCAGAGCATACCTAGAAGTGAGAGAGTTGCCACTGGTGCAGACCTCAATGGACATGTTGGTGCAGGAAACAGAGGTGATGAGGAGGTGATGGGCAGATGTTGTATCCAGGAGAGGAATGCAGAAGGACAGATGGTAGTTGACTTTTCAAAACAGATGGAAATGGTGATATTGAATACTTTATTCCAGTAGAGGCAGGAACAGAGGGTGAATGAGAGGGACCCAAGTGGAAGAGTGAGGTTACAGGGACAAGAGATCAAGAAGGTGGAACATTTTAAGTACTCAGGGTCAACAGCCCAGAGCAATAGAGATTGTAGAAAAGAGGTGAAGAAGCATGTACAGGCAGGATAGAACAGATGGAGAAAAGTGTCTTGGGTGATGTGTGATAGAAGAGTTTCAGCTTAAATGAAAGGAAAGGTGTACAAAACTGTGGTGAGACCAGCAATGTTTGGTCCAGAGACAGTGTCACTGAGGAAAAGACAGGAGACATGGCTGGATGTGGCTGAGATGAAGAAGCTGAGGTTCTCTTTGGGAGTGACAAGGATGGATAGGATCAGGAATGAGTACAGGGACAGCACATGTTAGGAGTGTTGGAGATAAAGTCAGAAAGGCCAGACTGAGATGGTTTGGACATGTCCAGAGGAGAGATAGTGAATACATTGGTAGAGGGGTGCTGAGTGTTGAACTGCCAGGCAGGAGTCCTAGAGGAAGACCAAAGAGGAGGTTTATGGATGTAGTGAAAGAGAACATGAAGGTAGTTAATATAATAATAATAATAATAATAATAATAATAATCCTTTATTTTTCCACAGTGGGGAAATTTGTGAGTTGGCGTGAGAGAAGAGGATGCAGAATTCAAACTACAGATCCAAGGTGACATATTCAAGTTAAAAATGATTAAACATGCATAAAGATAGATTATTTTCTTCAGTTTTACAAATTATTTATGGAAAATAATGATTTACTAGTTCTCACTTACATTAGTTTAAGTTGCCATTATCTACAATAAACAGAAGTTCATGTAATACTATTAGCCATGTAATGCTAACCACTTCATTACAAGCATGTGCACGCGCGCAAGCACACACGCATGCACACACGCACACAGGCACACACACACACGCACACACACACACACACACACAGAGGGAGTGATAGAGAGAGAGAGAGAGAGAGAGAGAGAGAGAGAGAGAGAGAGAGAGAGAGAGAGAGAGAGAGAGAGAGAGAGAGAGAGAGAGAGAGAGAGAGAGAGAGAGAGAGAGAGAGCAAGGGAGAGAGAGCGCGCAAGGGAGAGAGAGAGAGAGGAAGCTAAAGAGACAAAATGTGTCAGTGTGCCTCTTTTTCTCCATGAAATTAAATTATGGAAGAAAATGTTAAATCATGCACAATGTGTAAATAAAATAAGATGCAAATAAGTGGGGTACAATGCATGTGAGGCATTTTGTCATGCCGTGTTGCGTGTTGGTATGATGTTGATAAGGGAAGTGAGGCCAAAGTATATCCAATGTGAATAATAGACATGGAGAGAGACTGAATAATATAAAAAGTTCCAGCATGCAACTGGCAGGGGTATGTATTTATGTAAAGTTACTTAGTGTAAACAGATGTGTAAGTTGACAAAAAGCATGCTAATAAAATTACTTATGCAATCCATTTGCTTGTAATGTGCTGATTCTTATACATAATGTCTCTTAAATTTACATATATAGAGCTGTTTTATTGTCAAGCAACCATTAGGTTATTCCATCCTGACAATACCTCTGGAAAAGTAATCTTTCCCTGCATAATGTGACAACCCAACAGAGGGCTTAAATGTGCTATTAACACCAGATATATGGGCTTTGGTCTTATCTGTCTGCCAGTCTCTCTGCCTTCAATCTCATGCTGGCCTACTTTGATTTGTGACAGTTCATACTGCTGTTTCACTGTGATCACTCCTCCAAAGTGTCAAAATCTTGTTAGCCATTGAAAAGCCACCAATTCTTAGCCTGGGATTCCAATAGCATTGCTGCTACAAGACAAAATGTTCTATGGTGCGTCTGTGTCTGTAGCGTCTGTCAGTGCTGGTGGTTGTGCTGAAGACTTATCTCCTGGTAGCGACATTCATTTGCATATGTCCTTGCAGTTGTTTGGCATGAGCTCATGATGACAAGAAGGGGCAGGAAGACTTATAAAAGCACAAGATTCATTGATGTTACAGCATGTCCATCTGCATCTAATTTGGTCAGATTTTGTGTATCTGTTAATGCTGTTTAACTTGAAAATAGGCCATATAGCACTGACTTTGCATGGAAATTGCAATCATTATTGTCTCGGTAAAAGATTGTTCGGTGCAAAATGGCTATTCTTGACTTGAGCTACCTATAACTGTTTTATGAGCTACTGACTCATTGTCAGAAAGGGTGGTGAACACATTCTCCACGTAGATTACTTTTCTTTTCAGTTTTTTTTCCCTTGTAGTCAAGAATGTTTCTGGGTTCAAATCGATCTGAAGATTGGTGCTGTATTCCAAATCCCATACTTATGTTAGTGAATTCAAATATAACATTATCTCCCTCATGTCAGGTTACATTTAGTGAAAATAGCACCTGTGACCATTTGAGCACACAATTTGCATCACTATCAAAAAACATTAATGTTTTTTTGACAAAAAGCTATTTAATGTGAATCTACAAAATCCACCCAACAAAATAGAATACATTCTAGGTGAAATGACTATAAATTTCCCACACATGTGAATGGTGGTGCATTCTTCTATTTGTCATGTGATGACCTGGTAACTTGAATAGATGGCACCCCACCTCTTTCCCTGTGTCAGCTGGAAAAGGCTCTAGTGACCCCACACTGTGAAAGGTTACAGGAAAAAGGATGGATGGACTGCTTCTTTCCCTCTCCCTCTGTGTATTCCCTGTCTCAAGTTGGTTGCTTGCACACTGATTATTGATTATTTCTACCTGTGTCTCATTGTTTCCCCTTTCCTGTGTCACTTGTCTCCTATTGTGTCATTATCTCTGTGCACATACTGTTTTGTTTTGTTTTGGCTTTCTGCTACCAGATCTTTTTTTAATGTTTTCAGGTTTCCACTTTGAATCGCATGTTCCATGGTGAGGATTGCCTATTTCTTTGATTTATTTAATTTTATTTAACCTTTATTTAACCAGGCAAGCAATTAAGAACAGGTTCTTATTTACAGATGCTGCCTGAGCCTGATCTTCCCTCCATACCACTCTGCAATTGTTCTTCTGACTTCTTGGTTTACCTTTGCACCATACTTGTCTGCCTAAATCATTCTCAACCACAACCATTGGACATTGTTTGCCTGCATCATACAATTTACTGGTTTTGACCCTTGCCTTGTTATTGTGCATTGTATTAGAATACATTAATATTAAAATCACTCAACTGCACAATTCTTGTCGTAGTCTCTTGCCAGCTCTTGAGTCCCCCAATGCTGATAGTTGATAGTTGTTGGAATATTTGTTTTTTATAAAGTTTTATAATGTTTATATATGTATTTATTAGTGCTGTCAGGCGATTAAAAAAAATCTAATTACAGGATTTTTAATTATCTAATTAATCACATTTTAATGTCATACCTGCTAAAGGCCCCCAAATAAAGAATTAGATTTTTAGGACATTACAAAATTGTAGTGCATGACTAGTCAATAGAATGTACCAAGAAGAGAAGATTTGAAATCCATATTTTTATTGGTTAAGTGTGCCTTATAAATGAAATTAAAAAAAAAAGGCCAAGCACATCAGCAAACCAATTAGGCCAGGTGCCTGACTCAAAAATACAATATGAATGCTACAGTGCAGATTGGCAGCGCAAGATCACTGTGTTTTGGTTGGTAGTCCCATATTTGTTCTCTTTAGAAATAAACTTTCCGCCCAAAGGTTCGAGTGGTTCCTGTGTCGCGTCCATCTCTGTTGTCAGTCACCCTGCTTTTCACTAGTGGCGCAGGTATGAAGTGTCACTGCAGCCTACGGGTCACTCAGTGAGCCAAATTTCAAATGCTTGCGCATTGACTTGCCACTCGTGATTAATTGCGTTGATTTTTATAGCTCGTTAATTTGCAGAGTAATTAATTAATCTAATTAACGCGTTCAAGTGACAGCCCTAGTATTTATTAATTTATGTTCAAATTGGTAAAGGTAAAGACATAAATAATTTCCTGTTTTTTGTTGTGCATTAAATAATAGAAACAAAAGAAGCAATTATTCTGAATGCTGTAATGGACACTTTAAATAAATAAAGCATCAGACTTATAAAATCTGTCATTAAAATTGCAGACAAGCCCAAATGGCAGAAGTGCAAAGAACATTCTTACCTAGTTGGAAAGCATGTTACTCCGGTGAGTAAACATGTTTTTCTGTCATGTAACCTCAACCTTATAATGAAAGCACTAGAAAATGAGTCATGTTATTTTCTTTCTTCACAGATTGATGATTCAAAAAAGGAAACCCAAGTTCATGATTAACACTAAAATTACTGCGTTGAATTAGTGAATTATTACACTGGGGGAAAAAAGATCATCCCTGAATAGAATTTTTTTTTTTTTTTTTGCTAGACGTACGTTAAGAGGTCAGAGTACAGAGTGCAGACAGTGCATCTGCAGACATTCTTCTGTAGTACGTACATATTATACATGATAGACAGCTCAGGCTTCTGTGGGTGTATATTCTTTTTTGATGATTAAAATAAGGTATCTATATCTTCACAGCTTTATGTTGTTAGTGCATAGCCTCAAGGTTAATAATATTTGTCCTTTATTTAACTTCAGCTTCCCTTTACTTATTTAAGATTGTGCACCTGGGATGATGTTTAACAACTGAAAAGACCATGTTCCAAATGTGATCCATGCCCACATTCATTCAATGGAAATAGATTCTAAATTTTACACTATAAAGAGGTGAATTGTGTCTTCTGCCCTACTGCATATACAGCGGTACCTCTACTTATGAAATTAATTGGTTCCGGAAGAAATTATGTAAGTAAAAAATTATGTAAGTAGAGACAGGTTTTCCATGCAAATGCCCTAATCAGTTCCAAGCCCCCCCAAAATTCCGACATAAATGTTTTATAAAGAATAAAAATGCATCAAAACATGTAAGAAATACTTGTTATGATTAGATTATTTCACAATAAATGAGAGTTGTGCATAACGTAAGAAAACAAAGAATAGAGTAAAAAATAGTAATGACGGTCATTTAGCTTTAACAGCTGTCCCCATTGTTTTTTGCCCTCTTTGGTTCATGCGCTCCTTCAAGCACAACTCGGATACATGCCACATACAGAAGTATTCCGATGACACTGCGATCGTAGCATGTATCCGGGAGGGTGATGAGGGGGAGTACAGGGCATATGTGGCTGACTTCGTGGAGAAGCACCTTCAGCAGTAGACTGCTGTCACACCGCCTCCACAGAGAGGCTGAGGTCCTCCTTCGTGCCCCGTGCCATCAGGGGGTACAATGACTCTCTCAGGAGGAGCGGGGGGGAGGTGGCGAGGTCAGCACGCGGTTGAATGGATTTAATTTAATTTTATACTCTTTATATTTAAATATACTGTTTATATTTTAATTTAATTTTATACTGTTTATATCTTACTTTCATACTGTTTATATTTTAGTTATGATTTAGTATACAAGTCCTGTTAATGCTGCATGTGTCTGTTAGTGTAGTGTATGTCTTGTGGTATGTCCTGTGGTGTCAGTGTTTCTTTTAATACCTGAGCAGTGGATATGTACAATTTCCTCCGGGATTACTAAAGTATCTATCTATCTATCTATCTATCTATCTATCTATCTATCTATCTATCTATCTATCTATCTATCTATCTATCTATCTATCTATCTATCTATCTATCTATCTATCTATCTATCTATCTATCTATCTATCTATCTATCTATCTATCTATCTATCTATCTATCTATCTATCTATCTATCTATCCTATCTCACGATGCTGAACAACAGAGTGAATTCCAGTCCTCCTTTTGAACTTCTCCAACCACCCACGAGATGCCTTAAACTCCTTAAACTTCCTTTTGTTTTAATAACGTGGTGATTGTAGATGTATTTCGGCCATATTCTTTGGCGAGATCAACCAAACGCATCCCTTTTTCATGCTTTTCTATGATCTCTTGCTTTGTTAGTATGGACAAAAGAAACTGTTCTTCGTCTTTTCTTTTCCTCTTTTCTCCGTCACTTTCTTGGGGTCCATAGTGAATATGTACTCAAAAAGTTATTATATTTGTGCAAAACTCAAAACTCAAAAACACCTCACGGGTCGAGTGCCGAATTCCAAACACACTCCATAAGCACCGATCTAAACCACACAGAGGTGGAGTGGCATCCCTTTTAGCCAATGCGATGCCAGGAAGATACGTAATAGGTAATAGCCAAAGGCAGAGCAGCTATGAGAATGTTGCGTTCAGGAACCTGTGGGAGATTCGATTACTAGCCGATAGTGTTTTTACATTACGTAATTTGAAATTTCTTTCATAAGCAGAGGTAATATTTTCCTGCTGAAAAATTTTGTAAGTAGAAAATTTCGTAAGTAGAGACATTCCTAAGTAGAGGTATCACTGTATTAATACTGCTTACAGTGCTGCACTACTGACACTCATCCAGATAAGATTGATACGTTTTAATAGTGCACATTTGTATGTACACTAGAGGCCTTTTCTAAGATCTCATTATTATACCTTGTACATTAAATGGCATATGCTCTTTTGTTTCCTGTGCTGTGATGGCTGAGCTCACCATCATTGGCCCATCTTGCTTGTTCCAATGGACAGGTGGATTGTGAATGCATGCGACATGAACCGAAGTGAGCTATGCTGGGGCAGGGTAACACCAGAGGAAGCTGTAGTGGAGGCCTGTAGCAGTCCTGACATGTAAATTGGCGAACCTGGGATCAGTGGTAAAAGACTAATGGCAGCAAATCTAGTATCTGGCTCACTCCAAAGTTTCCTTCGGGACAGCTGGCACTCAGTCTTTTTATCTTTTCAAGCAAATAATTACAGGTTTTGGGGCTGAAACAGTTACAATCCATTCCCGAGCCTAAGATACAAGATACAAGCCTGATTTGCTAGGTTGTGGCTAGATATGGTACAAAATAATTATTCAAATAGGGAATGTTCTTCGTCTGGATGCATTCTTGAATCAGCATGATCAGACTAGACACCGCCTTGAAAGCTGCATTCTTATCAATGAACGTCTTCATCAGATAAGAAGTCTTTATTAAGACCAAAATGACATTGTTTTTTTTACAATGGTAGTGTGACTGAAATGTAGAAATTGCATCACTTTTCTTTCCTTTGACAAAAAAAAAAAGTCTATTAAAATAAAACTACAATGCTCAAACTAATTCACAGAAAACTTCGCCGAAATCAAATAATAATTGATAATGTTGAGAGAATATCATAATAACTAACACAAACTTTTAAGATTACCAAGACAAAAGAACAGCTAGACAAATTTGTAAAATTTTTAGTTGTTCAGTGTGTTAAAATGTTAAGATTAATAGTGTAAGAGCAGAACAATAATCTTGAAACAATGTCAAACTACTATCAGCATCTAACTCAATATAGTGGAACATCATGAAAATGCAAATATCGGTACTCTATTCTCTCTCTCGACAATATTGTAAACTATTTTTTTGGTTTTATATGTGTTTTTTTTTTTGTGTGTTTTTTTTGTTTACAGATGGTACCATTTCCATGCCTGTATAACTTGTCAACCATGTTGTGATATACAGTACCCCAGCTGCTCAATAAGCTCTAAAACTATACAGTGTGCCCTCGATCTTTGCCATTAATAAGTTCCAGGAACCACATGCGATTAAGGAATCCGTGATCGAGATTGTGATCCATTTATCTTATTATTTACGGTAATTGAAACTCTTATGAACCCTCCCCATACTGATATTAAACCACCTTCTATCTGTATTATCTTTTCCCACACTCTTATCGACTGTGTCTCACAAAAGTACGACACTGACGGAACGGAGCGCACTTTTGAATGCCGTCAGCGAATAGAATGCGTGTACGGCATCTTGTGACTACCTACCAAAAATCCACGACGAGGTGGAGTCGCAATTGTTAATGCGCGGATGCACGAGGGCGCACTGTGCAGTCAAAATACAATTTGAAAACAATGAAAGAATAGAGTCGAGGAAATTGTCTGAAGTTCCAAGAAAAATGGCATTATTATTTCTGCTCAGATATCCTGGTGTGAATTTCCCAGAGACATTTGTCTGAAGTAATAGCTTTGTCAGTTATGTCATTGACTCACCATGGGAGACAGTCAAAGAGGGATTACATTTTTGGGCACTCTATCATTATAATTTGAGAACTGCTGACTTGGATATTAGTTCCCAATAGGGAGCAACACTTCCAACCCCCCAACAGAGCATACTCTGAATATCTCAGTACAAAGGGAATTAGATATAAATGAAACCAAACAATTATTTGGTGTTCACACTAAAAACATGTTGGAATGTGGCTTGATGTGTCCCCTTCAGCTTCCTCAATGTTTTTAAGCGATTCTCCCCCTGCTGAGCCCTCAGGTGAAGCCCCATTTTGAAAGACACGCTTCTTCTATCTTCTGTCACTCAAGCCATTTTGACTACAAACGGAAGTGAATTCTCAAATTTATAAAAATGGGATTGATAGAAGCAGGACTGGGAGCCAAAAATATTTGGACTTGTTCTCAAACATCAACAATAACTATAGTAACCTTTGTCATAATACACAGGATAGAAGATGTGTGCTTCACTGCGGGTTCTCATTTTAGGCCCTTTTTCGATATCTTGAGCCAGATTTTATGCAGCTTATTTATGCTCCCAGAGGGCTCTATTAAAACACCAACAACAAAGAAATCCATACATCTATCTCCTTCTGACCAAACACCACTAAAAACTGGGTGTTACTCAAAGTCTGTATTCCTAAGAATCTCAAATAATGGTTTCTTAAAGATTTTCTGAAGCAAAAGCAGCACAATCGGTTTTCATCTTTAACATTTAAGGACTCCAGTCTTCAAATCATTCATTTTACGTGTACATTTTGATTCTGGCCAAAAGTGTACTGAATGTATGATGTACTACAAAAAACAGCACTATTACCTGCCTGCATCATTACCATAGATAAGTACAGTATTTCCCGTACTATAAGGCGCACTGGAATATATGGCGCACACAATAAAAAATAAATAAAATGTATTTGATAAACTGCAGCGGCTGTAGTTGCGCAATCCGTCCACTATACAGAGCCATGCTGCTTAGGCAGTCATGATTGCATTCATGACTTCCTGACTACCTTTGAATGGCCCCTATTCTTATGTCAATAAGCCAGTCTGAGCCTCATCAAGGAAACCTGATCACTTGATCACTTTGCCATCTTAGAAAGAAGTCAACACGCATATTAAAAAACCTGACATTAAAAACTGGTTCAATTCATTACGAGTGCAGTCAGTGCGAACAGAGCGGATTATTGCCTGATCTGAAGTTGGAAGCAGATATTTAAGCTCTGACGTTCATCTTCGTTTATTTATTAAATATTGTTTCGATCGATGGTAGTCCAGTCGGAGGTGAGGTGCAGCTATTTGCTGGTGTGTGTCCTAAACATTTTTTAACTAGTTTTTAATGTCAGGCTGCTAATTTACTGGCAAATATGACGCTGTTTTACTACTAGAACTGACTTTAACGTCGGTGTCTCACCGCGGTGAATCTCACTGCACGTCGCTGCAGACAGAATACACAAGCCTGAATGCACCCCTCCGCCGCCTGCCCAGAGCTATCAACTACATTTGTAAATCAATTGTAGCACACCCGTTGGCACCTTTGTCTAGCAGTGACTGCTCTTGAAATTTCAGAAAAGGCTGGAACTTCAGCTTTGAGGGTCTTTCATTCACCTTTATGTCAGTTTCTCCGTGTGTTTCCACAGACTAATAGAATGGACCGTCGCTAGATTCCAGATGACAGCACAATGGCATTTTTAAGACCAATTGAGTTTAAAGTGGGTTATTTCCGACACCAAATAGTTAGGAAATACTGAGATCGGTCAGTCAGTCAAACTTTATTAATATAATTGTTGAAAGTTCCTTATGTTTTGCTACGTAATCACCGGTGCTCCTACAGTCTGCTATACCGTCTGAGAGCAGCTCAGTCAGAGCCGGGACTTCGGTGACGCCCCTTGACTACCGTTGTTAGGTACCTTGTGAGGGTGCTCCTCTGGTGGCGGAGTGCGGCATGACTGGCGGCCAGACTGCCGGCTTTTTTTCATCGATCATGTTTTTAACCAATATTAATATGAATATTAATCCATATATAAGACGCACCAGATTATAAGGCGCACTACGGGTTTATGAGAAAATTTTAGGCTTTTAGGTGCGCCTTATGGTGCGAAAAATATGGTAATCTGAATATATTAGCATGTGTGTATATTCCTTCTCATCTTGATATGCCTCTTTGTAATTCTCTTCTGTTGGCCAGTCAGCCTTGTCTTGCCTGTAGCATGTCTAAAAAGCAGCAGCGATGGCTCTCAGTAAGAAGAGAACACATTCCTCTCCTTTAATGGCCTCCATTCACTGGCAACCAAAAACAGAATTGATTCTAAAAGTATTTAATTCCCCCTTGTTTATATCACCAACTCCGCAGCACCCATTTTTAAGGCTCCTCAGTTATTGGACAATCACTCCTCTCAACCACCTGCTTCCAATTAAAATCCAAAGATGATCCAGCTTTTTAATCGGAGTTGTTGCAGTTAGAACATTTGATGTATTTAAATGTTAAACAATGAAATCCAGAACAATCCTTTGACCACAGGACATAACACAACATTGGGAAAAATACGAGAAGGCATAAGTGCAATTAATTCTTATTACAATTGCTAAAGTCATTGTGTATCTCATGTGCCCCAACTAAAAATAGAAGGGTTTTCATTTTATTGAAAGATGATACATGGCCAAGGAAAGAATCCTTAACACTGCTATAGATATGTTCCCAATATAAACTCAGGAAATAATCCAGATATTGAAATTTAAGAAACTGTGACACATGCATCACAAACTACGGGTCTGTAACAGTGTCTTTTTTAGTCACTATAGCTAGTCAGACGTGTGTCAGATTGTGCAGCTATTGCAGAGGTGTGAGCTCTACTGACACATATTCTAGTTTGTGACTACTTTCACGTACTATTGTGTTTCCCATATTTGTTTTGTATTGATTTAGTGTTGTACCGTAATGTGTCAGTAGGCACTGCTTTGTCAGTATAGTATTGCCGATTTTCTCAGTGAATGCTTAAAATCCATTAAATTAATTGATTCTGGACAAGCCTTTGTTAAATCCTAATGCATGGTTTGTTTGGTGTGGTATGTTCACCAGCATTAGAAATAATAATAATAATAATAATAATAATAATAATAATAATAATAATAATGATAAATTTAAAGCAGTAACATGTGCTATGAAGAGCGGTCTGTTGTTTGTTTGCATGCATCTTTATTAGCAGAGGACATGTCCATTGTGTTAAGTAATGTTTACAGCAGGTCTACCTCACTGTCAGAGTGGATGTTATTGCTGAAGCAACATGTGAACACTAATGGTGACATCCAGCATGTATTAGAGTCTATCAAATCAACTTTACTACACTGAATACACTAGGCTGTATAAAGAATTTAAATCTTGAACAAATCAATACAAAGTCTAATTCCACCACAGAAGCACTCAGGAATAAAGTACTGCTGTGTAGTTTGCAGTCAAAGATAGATGGTGCTAATAACCTAAACTGGAATTATGTCAATTGAGGACAAATTAAGTCAGGCAGACGGTATATTGTGAAGCTATTCATCACTCTGGATTAGCTCAGGGCTCAGAGGTTTGTGTTTCGATCAACTGTGAACAAATGGACATTTGTTAAAGTAAGTAAATGCTTATACCAAACTGCAAGGCAATTCATCCAAGTTATGGAAATATTTCAGTCTCGACTAAAGTGGGCGACCAATTGACAGGCCGACATTGCAGTTTCTGGAGTAAGTCCAAACATTCTTGGCACAAGGTGAGTCTAAATGGAGAAGCCAAAGTCAAAAGTGCATTACAAACAGTATAAATAGTGAGAGAGAAAAAAAACAGGCTGACACAGTGCATTTATGCTTCTTTCCAGTGACAGAAAACGAAACTAAGGAAAAATACTAATAATGCAAAACATGCTTGGTGTTTGAGCTTTTGATACTAAGCCTGTGGAATTGCATTATAAGCAATGAATGGATGAGCATGAATGATTATCACAATGAAAATATCTGAAAACAAATAATAAATGAACCATTATGGAATAAAAGTCCTATAAATTCAATGAGAATACAATAAGTGGATTTATGATTTTAAATCTCGAAAAATGATGACTAAAATTGATTGATTAGTGCATTTCAGTTGACATTCAGTGTGGTACAGCCAGCCAGCCCTTACCACGAAAATGGGTTATTATTTTTAGTATATTGTAAGCAGGTGCTGACCATGTGGAACTCTGAGCCCCTTCTTATTCGCTATGGTGATGGACAAGCTGACAGACAAGGTTAGACAGGAATCTCCATGGACTATGATGTTTGCAGATGACATTGTGATCTGCAGTGAGAGCAGGGAACAGGTGGAGGAGAAGCTAGAGAGGTGGAGAATTGTTCTGAAAAGGAGAGGAATGAAGGTTAGCCGCAGTAAGATAGAGTACATGTGTGTGAATGAGAGGGACCCAAGTGGAAGAGTGAGGTTACAGGGAGAAGAGATCAAAAAGGTGGAGGATTTTAAGTACTTAGGGTCAACAGTCCAGAGTAATGAAGAGTGTGGAAAAGAGGTTAAGAAGCGTGTACAGGCCGGATGGAACGGCTGGAGGAAAGTGTCAGGTGTGATGTGTGATAGAAGAGTTTCAGCTAAAATGAAAGGAAAGGAGTACAAAACTGTGGTGAGACCAGCAATGTTGTTTGGTCTAGAGACAGTGTCACTGAGGAAAAGACAGGAGGCAGAGCTGGAGGTAGCAGAGATAAATATGCTGAGGTTCTCTCTGGGAGTGACCAGGAATGATAGGATCAGGAATGAGTACATCAGAGGGACAGCACATGTTAGAGGTTTTGGAGATAAAGTCAGAGAGGCCAGACTGAGATGGTTTGGACATGTCCAGAAGAGATAGTGAATATATTGGTAAAAGGATGCTGAGTTTTGAACTGCCAGGCAGGAGGCCAAGAGGAAGACCAAAGAGGAGGTTAATGGATGTAATGAGGGAGGACATGAAGGTAGTTGGTGTGAGAGAAGAGGATGCAAAGGACAGGGTTAGATGGAGGCAATTGATTCGCTGTGGCGACCCCTGAGGGGAAAAGCCAAAAGGAAAAGAAGAAGAAGATGGTCAGCACCTACACAAACATTGGTTTGCTACACATGGCCCAACCTGAATATTTGAATGCTGCCAAGTCAGCTATGAATCACAATTGTTTTCAGTTTTTACCAACTTTTATTAGCTTATATGTACATTTCATTCAGTTTAAAAAAGACACACAAAGTACCTGTGTTACGGCCACAGCTCATGATTATTGTTTATATTGTGTATCCCTACGTGACCCTGCCTCTGAGCTGCTTGCACTGCTCTGCTCCTGACTGCTCCACCTGCCTTCGTTAGTGCCAGGTGCGGTCTCTCTAGGACTCCTGGCCACGCCTCCACCATGCTCTTCTCCTGATTGGCATGCCGCCTTCCTGCCTGGCCCAAGCCCCGTCTCGTCACCTGGCATGGACCTTTAAAAATTTCAGCAAGTCAGTCAGTCAGGGCGACTGTCTGACTATAGCAGCACGCCATTGAGCCATTCTAATTGTGACAGTGGGCCCATTTCACAAAGCCATTTTAGTGGAAAACCTGGGTAAGTTAACCCTGAAATCAGGGAAAATCAGGGTTTCACAAAGGGAGGTCACTTAATCCAGACTTAGAGCTGTAACCCTGTAACCCTTTCACGTAGCAAGGTAAACTGAACCTCTGGGTTTGTTACCACAGTAACAGACTCTGAAGCTAACCTCGTCGGTAGCAGGTTTTATTCCACAAACCCAGGGTTTCTTCTGACTCCGCCCCCTTTCACCACAGCTCGCGCGGCTTCATTTGCTGGTTCTGTCGGACGGAGAGTTTTACCTAAGTAAGGTTTTATAAATAACTCAGTATTTTAGAGGCAAACATGGCATGTCCGTTTGACATGGAGCCCCTTGATGGAGTTTCCGCATTAATTCGCAGAGAATTAAATATTTTTGTATTGTGTACAGATGTCCCATCATATCCAGACAGTTTTCTTTATGATCAGTACCGATTCACGTCCCGGTCGAACACACACTCACACCCACATCCACACCAACACACACTGATGTAGCAATCTGATTAATTCATTTGAAAGTATGTTCTCTTAATGATATTGATCTTCAACCTCAGACTTGGCTTAGTAACATTAATTTCTTTTCAGATGTCCTAATGTAATTTGCTGCCATAGGTGGTACCCACATTCCCATCAAGGCTCCCTCACATAATGAAGGTGATGATGTGAAGATGAAGTCCATTTACCCCAAATATATGCATGTACAAGTAGACTGACTACTGTTTCAACATGTTAAAGACTGCATCATAGATAAACTAACATCTGTCCAAGTCATGTGTGATGCTGCAGACTACATTTTCAACCTTTATTTGTATAGCTCCTACATTTCAAAGAGCTTTAACAGATAGAGACACCCAACAGAACCCTCCAGAGCAAGCATAAGCGGCAGCGGCGGGGAGGAACTCCCCTCAGTACTGATGTGGAGACGGATTGGTCCTGATCGGTTCCTGACTCACAGGTGTATGATGAGTCTCATCTGAGCAACAGACTGTAATGCAGTAACTAAAGATTAGCACAATAATTCACTTGTCTACAGCATTTAATCCACTCTAATGAATCTACTTTCCATCACAGGAGAGTTTGATGGTTGTTTTCTGGGGGACAAGGTGTACCCATGCCAACCACAGCTGCTGACCCCTTACTAACCCAGGCCCCCAACAGAACTTCAAATGGGTTCACTGCAGGACGAGTGCCCGGGTGGAGATGACCATAGGCCTGCTGAAAGGCCGTTTCCAGTGTCTATGACACCAGAGGATGATTCCTGAGAGGACCTGTGATGCAATTATGTTCTTCATAGTAGTATTATCACTATCAGAGGAGAACAACACTCTACCCCACAAACTGAACACCCCGATGATGACCCCGTCCACCTGCCAGCTATCCAGGGTGGCAGAGCAGTGGCACCATCTGCCAGAATCATTTCAGAGTCTGTCTAAGTCACCATCACCACAGCAGGCAATAAAAACATACAATATTTAATTTGGTCATCTTTATTACTTACGAATATAAAGTTATTTCTTGGATCGTTACAGTGGTGAACATTCTGATATTCAACATGATTCACTTGAAAATAGCGGTAAGAAAGAAAAGAGAGGAAAATAAGAGAAGAGATAACAGAAAATGGAGAAACGTAGCGACAATCTGGGGAAAAGTGGGTCAAAGATCGGTCAGGTTAACCGGTAGCTGAGGAGAAGTTATGATGCAAACTTCAAGATGATGGTGATAAATGAGGCAGAGTCTTCAAACAATTGCAATGCGGCTGTGAAATATGGTGTCACAGAGTGTAATGTACAGAGATGGAGAGCTCAAAAAGATCACTTAAAAAATGCTCACAGTCAGAGAAAAGCTTTCCGTGGTCCTCAGAACGGCCGCTTCCAAGAGCTCGACAGGAGGGTGTGCGTGGATGAGAAACGAGAGGACGGGATGCCCATCAGATATTAAGATGTGATAGACAGTTTTTGCATGATATGAATGAGGCAAAATAACATGCTTTTACTCTCGAAAATATTGTTATAATCATTTGTTTCAGATGTACTGTAATTATTTTCTGTATAAAAATTAAATTTGGTGTTCAAAAAGTCTTTTTTTCAAACTTGAGTCTTGAAAAAGAGGGGGTCGTCTTATAATCAGGGTCGTCTTATATTCGGGCCAATATACTACTTAGGGCTGTCACTTTAACGCGTTAATTAGATTAATTTTGCTGCAAATTAACGCCTTATAAAAATTAACACAATTAATTGCGAGTGGCAAGTCAATGTGAAAGCATTTGAAATTTGGCCCATTGAGGGAACCTACCTGCACCACTAGTTAAAAGCAGGGTGACTGACAACAGAGATAGACGCGACACAGGAGAGCGAGGCAAGCCCACTCGGACCTTTGGGCGGAACGTTTATTTCTAAAAAGACAAAAGACGGGACTATCAACAAAAATGCAGTGATTCTGCGCTGCCAATCTGTGCTGTAGACACCTCCGTCAGTCTGCCCCAGGGCAGCTGTGGCTACACACGCAGCTTACCATCACCAGGTATAATGAGGAGTAAATGAATAATGGATCCGATGTAAAGCGCCTTTGAGTGTCCAGGAAAGCGCTATATACTGTAAATGTAATCCATTGTTATCATTATTATTAATATTATTTGGACCTTTTGTAAAAGGGAATTTTCATATTACCAAAGCAGCTCCAGCCTAATGTATCATTTAAATGCAAAACATGTCAAGGACACAGAGTTGAACGTTAGCTTACCCTTTTACAGGAAACACCTGTTGGCATCTTGCTTTTGATGATGCCTTATTTAGAGGCATGTTATACTATTCATTTTGAATTGCTGTATCGAGTCAGCTTTAGTATTCATTTTGATTGAGAGTCTGCTTATGTGCCTATTTGAGACTCAGCCTTATTTTATTTCTGAATTTTATTTATTTTATTTAACTGTATTTGTATTGCATTTTTGAGAAAGCCCCTGGCCTAACTGGTTTGCTGATGTGCTTGGCCTTTTTTCTTTTGAATTTCATTTATAAAGCACACTTAACCAATGAAAATGTGGATTTCAAATCTCCTCTTCTTGGTGTATTCTATTGATTAGTCATGCACTGCAATTTTGTCATGTCCTAGAATTCAAATTCTTTATTTGGGGGCCTTTAGCAGGTATGAGATTAAAATGTAATTAATTAGATTAATTGATTACAAATCCTGTAATTAATTAGATTAATTTTTTTAATCGCCTGACAGCGTTAATATATATATGTGTGTGTGTGTGTGTACAGTATATGTCATTGTGATTGTGATACATCATTGGCTTTTATTTAAAAACAATTTCTCCACTGTGGCACATTCCATTTCCTGATTCTCTCCTAAACCAACTCTCTCCACATTGTCTATACCTCTCTCCAAAATGTGTCTGACTCCAAATTCCAAACTGTCTACACAATAGCTAACCACAACTTTCCACCAAACAACCACATTCTGAATGGAGTGTGATCACTTTGTATCGGTGTTAATGCATGTGTCACAAGCTGAATCAGTGACGTGGTTTCGGTCACGTAGCGGGGCGTTCCCCTGATAGAAGCCTTGATGCAGAACATCACGCCCGAAGCCTCACTGATGCGATGTTTTGGATGTCATCCTTTTCAGCTCTTAGTTGAAGCAGGCCTCGATATGCTCTTCGCGGGAGCGCCCCTCCCCTACTTGGCATACGCTTCGGAGCTTCCATCCCTAGCGTCACATCACTACCTAAAGCACTGTTGGAGAATTTTATCTGACTCTCTTCAAGGTGGTGGATGTGCTGCTGACAGTACATGGTCTTTTTACTGATGTTGCGAGTAGAGAAATAAAAGAAAAAGTTTTACCTGCAATCTTTTGGTTGGCTCATTTCTGTACATCTGGCCCTCATCAAACAAACCCATTACATTTAGTTTTATATAAGTTTGCGTTATTTAATTTGTTTTTGGAAAATTTAGATAGGCATACAGTATGTGTTCACCTTAAAGGTTTGCAATTTATTAACTTATTCATGACCAACTGGCTGACTTAAAATAGAAATCTTTATGAGAATGCATGAGGAACTTAGCTGCTGCTTTTTAATTAAAGCAAGGTCTCATATTTTTGTTCTATCACACATGAATTCACTGTCAGTATTATTCTAAGGTGTCAAGATAATTGCGATAACAAAACAGTAATGGATTAGTGGGCATACCACAGTATTGTAATTAAAATGTATCCAATTGGACAGAAATGCAAAAAGTAGTTTCAGGGCAACTTTGCAGTTGCCCCATCTCCAAGAAAATTGTTGGATGGATGGAAGTTTAACTTAGCCAAGGGGCTATTGAAGCAGTAGGAGAAGTTAAGTTAGGAAGACTGATTATCATGCCATCCTTTAAATCACTCTTCTCATTTATACTCAGGCTTCATTTTGCGCTCTCTCATTGTCTGGAGATGTGAAGTGAGTCAGTTCTTCTCATCACCTAGTCACATCTACAACAGCAGCACATTTCATGTCATCTATGTCAAATAAAAGTGTATGGATGTGTTCTTTCAAATTCCTTAAATGACAAAGGTATGCATACGAAACAAAGTCAAAACGCTCCCTGCGGCGACAACAACCATGACAATGGCTGACTTATTGGCACAAGTTGCACAGTCACAGCTAGATACTGCTACTCAGGGTGTGCCTTGCATATCTTAAGTAGATGCTTAATCAAATACTAGTGACATTGCCAAGCTTTGGTACACATTAAACTTTAGAAACAAAAGTGTTCTTTGAGGACATACTAGGTCAAAGTACTGAGTACACACAGCATAGCCAAAGACATATACCTGTCCATAAAATATATACTATCACAAAGAGAATCAACCTGAAAAATGTCCTTTCCATCACTGAAAAATGTCCTCTCAAGTCACTGATGGTGCTCTGTGAAAGTTCCTTTCACAGTGCACCATCAGTGACTTGAATGAAAAAAAAAGCTGGACTGCTCCTTATATCACTGTATTATCCAGTGTGCTACACTCCACTCTTGTAGAAGAGTATGCAGACTGAATGAAGCAATGAAACATATCCAAATTTCTCATTGATATGACAGTTTTAGGGACTGAAAAGAATATTTTACAGAATAACCCTTATTGCACTATGATCGCGCTCCCGAGATCAGATCACGTGGTGGTTTTAAACCAATCGTAATAAAGACAGTCTGTCACGTGGATTTCTGCGTGCATCTGTACATGACAGTCTTCTTCTCCTTCACCAAGTACTGTCTTACCCTCTTACTCCCTGATCACATTAGCTGTAGTTTTCCAGTCATCTGGAAGCACCTCCTGACCACCCAGAGCCTGTCTCAACTCCTTCCTAAAATTCATGCAACACTCTTCCTTTTTCAGCTTCCATCATTTTTGCTTCTGCTCTGCCTTTGCCTTCTTCATCTTCCTCACCACCAGAGTCATCCTACACACCACCATCCTATGCTGGTGCACCATCCTTGGCTGCACGCTCGCCTACCACTACTTAGCAGTCACTGATCTCCTTCAGGTTACACCGTCTACACAGGATGTAGTCTACCTGTGTAGTCCTACCACCACTCTTATAGGTCACTCTATGTTCCTGCCTCTTCTGGAAGAAAGTATTCACTACAGCCATTTCCATCCTTTTTGCAAAGTCAACTACCATCTGTCCTTCTGCGTTCCTCTCCTGGATACCAAACCTGCCCATCACCTCCTCCTCACCTCTGTTTCCTGCACCAACATGTCCATTGAAGTCTGCTCCAATGACAACTCTCTCTCTTCTAGGTATGCTCTGCATCACTTCATCAAAGTCCGACCAGAATTTCTCCTTCTCCTCCAGCTCACATCCTACCTGTGGAGCATACCCACTAACAACATTGAACATCACACCTTCTATTTCTAGCTTCAGACTCATCACTCTATCCGACACTCTTTTTACCTCCAGGACATTCCTAACAAACTCCCCCTTCAAGATAACTCCTACTCCATTTCTCTTCCCATCTACACCATGATAGAACAACTTGAACCCTGCTCCTAAACTTTACGCCTTGCTACCTTTCCACCTGGTCTCCTGGACACACAGTACCTCTACCTTCCTCCTCTGCATCATGTCAACCAACTCTCTACCTTGTCCTGTCATAGTTCCAACATTCAACGTCCCTACTCTTAGTCCTACACTCTTGGCGCTCCTCTTCTCTTTCTTCGAGCGAACGCACTTTCCTCCTCTCCTTCTTCGACCAACAGTAATCCAATTTCCACCGGCGCCCTGTAGGTCAACAGGTAGGTCAACAGGTCAACAGATGGCGGTCGTTGTTAACCCGGGCCTCGACCGATCCGGTATGGAAGTCATAGGTTTGATTTACATCTTTGATTTGGCAAAACTTTTACACCGGATGCCCTTCCTGACGCAACCTTCTGTATTTATCCGGACTTGGGACCGGCACAATAAGACACTGGCTTGTGTCCTCTTGCGGCTACTTTGTCAGTTTCCTCGTTCATCAGCTCTTCAAAATAGTATTTGAAAAGTTGATCAGTCTTCCCATCACAGTACTGGCACCTGTCAATAGACTTCCATCCCTATCCTTAATATCTCTAACCTGCTGCACGTCCTTTCCATCTCTGTCTCTCTGTCTTGCCAACCTGTATAGATCAGTCTCTCCCTGCTTACTATTCAAGATAGCATACAAGTCATCATAAGCCCCTTGTTTGGCCTTTTGTACCTCTTATTTCACCTTACGCTGCATCTCTGTGCTCCTGTCAACTCTCCAAAGTCCTCTCAGTGTCCCGCTTCTTCTTAGCTAACCTCTTTCTCTGTACAAACCCCTGTACCTCCTCATTCCACCATCAAGTCTCCTTATCTACTTTCTTTCCAGATGACACACCAAGTACTCTCCCACCTGTCTCCCTGATCACATTAGCTGTAGTTGTCCAGTAATCTGGAAGCACCTCCTGACCATCCAGAGCTTGTTTTAACTCCTTCCTAAAAGTCATGCAACACTCTTCATTTTTCATCTTCCACCAGTTCGTCCTCTGCGCTGTTTTACCCTCTTCATGTTCCTCACCACCAGGGTCATTCTACACACCACCATCCTATGCTGTTTGGCTACACTCTCACCTACCACTACTTTGCAGTCACTGATCTTCTTCAGATTACACCACCTACAGACAATGCAGTCTACCTGTTTGTTCCTACCTTCACTCTTATAGGTCATCCTCTGTTCCTGCCTCTTCTTGAACAAAGTATTCACAATAGCCATTTCCATCTGAAGCAAGTTTCCCGGCTATATTATTTAAATATATTAGCGTTTGGACTAGTCAATCAGAAGACCAATTCGGCTCATGGAGGTAGTGGTGCAATGAACCACACAAACACAGTACTTTAAGTGCAAATAGTACGTCGTATTAATTTGTAAAAAAAAAAAAAAAGTACAGTGAACCCCTATATTTATAATCTGCAGAAGGAATAAAATAAACTAACTAAAGTAAAGTGCACATTTCAGATGCAGCATGATAAAACCACACACAATGTTTGTCAACACACATTGATTGTCCAAAATAATCCAGTGACAAGATCCAAGCCGTAATTTGTCTGTTGGTAAATGCATGTGTGTGAGTGTGTGTGTGGGTGTGTCCGGAGGTGACGTGGGGGACCGGCTTCCAGAGCCTACTACCAGACCAGGTGAAGTTCTCTGCAACGGTTGTCTCTATGCCGAATCAGAGTCCTAGCTCGCCATTGTTTGGTCGAGTCCACACCGGCACTCTGAACAAAAAATGTTCAATGTGACCGACTGTCACATCATTCTCGGTGTTGGTTATAGTTCCTATAACTCCTCCACATATTTATTTTACGTTAGCCTGCAGCTAATCAGGTAAAGCCAATGTCGGCTGCTCTCTTGCGGACACACACCCACCCAAAATGCCATCTTCTCACTGGCTTTTTATTGCGGGTGACATCATTAGCCACCCGCAGCCCCACAGGTGAATGTGTGATGTCATACACCATGTGACAAGAAGTTCCACTCTAGTGTGGAACCTAACATTCTTTGATATATTAATAAAAAAATATTAATAATAAACAAAATAACCATTAAATATCATCATAGTAACATTCATCCCGGTTATACATCCTTTGTGCAAAGTCATCTGTAACACCGGTTCACACCACTAGCTGCTACTTGACCAGTTCCACGTTCTAAGGAGCGGGGAGCAATAATAAACACACCAGAGACTGTTGTTTAGAAAAGAAAAGGCTGGCAATTTTTACTGATTAGAACACATATAAAACACAGTACACAAAACCAAATAACCTGCAGGTTAATAATAATAACCATAAATATTTCACGTTTTAGTTCAATTCTTTAGTTCACCTAAATAATTTTAATAAAGCTAATTAAATTTAATCTAATCTAATTTAATTAGATTGCACCTATTTTAGGATTCCTGCTTTTCCCGAGTTAACTTTTGTTTTTTCTTTTACTGGTAAGCAATTACTCAAATAAATCAAAATCACATTCCGTAACTTAAACTTGTATGGGTATGTACCTGTGGAGCATAGCCACTAACAACATTAAACATCACACATTTGATTTCTAACTTCAGACTCATCACTCTATCTAACACTCTTTTTACCCCCAGGACATTCCTAACAAACTCCTCCTTCAAGATAACTCCTACTCCATTTCTCTTCCTATCTACACCATGATAGAACAACCTGAACTCTGCTCCTAAACTTCTGACCTTGCTACCTTTCCACCTGATCTCCTGGACAAACAGTATGTCTACCTTTCTTCTCTGCATCATGTCAACCAACTCTACCTTTTTCCTGTCATAGTTCCAACAGTTAACGTCCTTACTCTCACTCCTATACTCCTGGCATTCCTCTTCTCTGTGAACCCTCACTGATGGTGGTTGTTGTTAGCTCGCGCCCTGTTGCGGCTACATTATCTTTTCACGGCAGTATAGATGTGAAACTCTCTCCCGGATTTTACTTGGAGCTGATTGACGACGGAAAACCGGATATATGATTGTTTGCATTGTATCTAAGACAAGAGGTTCAAATGGTTACTTTTATTGGTATAATCAGATAGCAGGCACCAGTTTTGTCCATATAGTAACCATTTTACAAGCTGGGATACTACTCTCACATGCATTTAGTCATTACTGGTCGTTAGTGGTAGTCGTTAGCGGTACCGTGCGCGTTAACAACTTTACAACTTTACAACATTACAACATTACGCGCTGGTACTGCAGGGTACCGCTGGTACCGCATGGTGTTTTTGCACTTTGTTCATATTGCCACGACCAACGCCTAATTCCTCCATTGCGGTATCAATAAGTCACACAAGGTGAAGCCCCTGACCCACAAGGACTTCCACATTGAGCTGTGGCCCAGCTGTCTAAGGTGGAAGTGAGTGGTAGACCAAGCTCTGCCACGTCACGTGGTTAGGAGTACTAAGTTACATATTGCTGTGTATCATTTTGAACAGAAACTGCTTTGAAGAGTGGCATAAGTGACACAAACTGTGTATAGTTATGTTAGAAGCCTATAACAACCTTTTTTGAGTTCAAAACCAGATCCATGAGGATGTTTTTGGTTTTCATGTGGAATAAACTACAAATTTTCCCTTTTCAAATTTGACTGTGCATCTCTATTTTGGCCCAATATGTCAATGTAGTAAGTTATACGGAAATAATAACTGCCTCTTTATATAGCTGAAGGGATGTTGAAGATAACAATACCAAACATGGGTATGTTAAATCATTTTTAATGTGGTATATAGAGACAAATATCAAAGGTACCAAAAAACGGCCACAATAGGTCAGGGGTCTAAGAGATTAAGTTTAACTTTTAAACTACATACAAAAGATTCAACAAAAACTTCATATATTTGTTAAGCTCAGTGAAGACAAAAAGTGGTTTAGTTATTTGAGAATGTGTTTTTATTGTGTCTAAGTGCATTCTTGAACTTAACAAGGCACTAAAGGCCCAGAATACCAGCCTGGTCAGACCAGTAAATAGTAGACAAGAGCTTTCTCCGTCTGTATAGGAGCAAAGGGCCCATGCACAATAAAGAAGTGCTGAAATTGTGACAGTACAACCCTAAAAAGTCAATCAATGCTAACCAAGGAAAATATATATCCATTCTAATCACAATCCACACAGCTGTCAATGCCAAAAGTGGCCACGAGGCTAAAGCCACAAGACTGTTACGTACCACAACAGAACCATTGTTGGAGTAGATGGCCTTATTCAAATGTCGAGGAAATACTCAGGGAGAGCTGCTACATGACGACGGCCATTGGTGGTGTTTCATAATATTCTTAACCTGGCTTCCATAAATGCTTTGATCCTGTTCAAGAAATGCACCAAGAAGATGATGTCACAGAGGAACCTGATAGTGCAACTTGCTAAGGAACTTTGTTCAGGACACATGAAAGCAAAAGCCCAAAACATGATGGTGCGAGAGCCTGTTTGGAGCAGCAGAAGATAGAGAGGGGAAGGCAGTGGCAAGTGAAGAATGTGTAAGGAAAATAAAGCAAATGTGTAAGCAAAGTAAAGCAAAGGATAATTGTGTCAAAATTCATAAGGTAGTGGGATCTGCACAAGGAAGGTACAGGTTACCTGTGTTGACTGTGAGTGATTGGGAGCCATAAGCAAACCGTCTTGGCTTTGTAGCTTCAGTGTCTGCAGCTGGCTGGCAGCCATCACAGCAATTTGGAATGTTTATAATAGTAATTAATTTCCATTGTTAAGGTCTAATGATGACACCAACCTATTTTGAAGCAGGATACATGTGTTCTTATTTCACAGAGATACGTTTGTTTTTATTTTAAAGTTCGGATTTGGATGTATAATTGCAGAGAAGCTACATTGTGTCAATTAAATAAATAAAACACTCAATCATTATAGTTTTATTTTAGTGTCCTGGTGTGTTTTTACCTATTCCACCAATTTATTCTTGGATATTTTAATGATAATCCAAAGTATATACAAATAATGTCCGAGCAGTCAATATAACTGCCTGTGGGAGTTCTAGGTAGAAACACTCAGATCTCTTTTGTGTTTTGAAATTTTAATGATCAAACAATGTAACGATAAAATATACACATATTTAAGAAAAGTCAGGGTCTTATTGGCATCTAGGTTTTTTTAAATACTTTATGAAATTGCAAATTTTGAAAGCAGCCAAAGTGATTGCTTTGAGAGTTCTAGTGTTTAAACATTTTCTCAGGATTATATGAACCCTCTGGGATATGGTCACAAATCTGTAACAAAATGGAAATAAATCCTTATACTGTTAACCTAGTTTGTAGCTAACGGGGCGGTACTAGCTCAGTCCACTAAATCTTGGGCTGGGGACCGAAGGGTTTCAAGACCCATGTCAGGCAAAAACTCTTGGTGTGAACTGGCAGTGGAGAAGTTCCCGTTCACCCTCCAAGCACCACTGAGGTGCCCCTGACCAAGGCACCATTCCCTCTATTAGCTCCCACATGGGAGCTGCCCACCTCTCATCAAAATTTGCATGTCTTACAGGCCTCTTGTGTATTTTTGTGTGTTCGGCACTGTATATACAGTATATTATATATATATATATATATATATATATATATATATATATATATATATATATATATTACACGTATATACTGTATACACACACACACCCAGTGGTATCTCTACTTATGAATGTCTCTTCATACGAAATTATCAAGTTACGAAACCCCTCAACAGGAAAATATTGCCTCTTGTTACGAAAGAAATTTCAGGATAGGAAAGGTTAAAATACAGTATGGGCTGCTACTCACAGCTCCCAAAGTTCCCTGAACTGAACATTCTTATAGCTGCTCTACCATTGGCTATTACCTAGCATCTTCCTAGCATCTCATTGCCTAAGAGGGACCTCTATGTGTAGCTAGATAGGTGTCTATGCAGCGTCCTCATCATTCGGCCTGTGACCCATGAGGTGTTCTGATTTTTTTTCGTAAATAATTTTCAAAAAGGCAACTGTCACTTTTAAGTCGGTGAAGGAACACTGAGAGTTTAAGGCATCACGTGGATGGTTCGATAAGTTCAAAAGGAGACCTGGAATTCACTCTGTTGTTCGGTGTGTTGAGGCAAGTAGCACATGAACCAAAGAGGGCAAAAAACTATGAGGACAGCAGTAAAAAGGTAAATGACCATCATTTTTATTCTTTGTTTTTTACATTATGCACCCATCTCATTTATTGTGTAACAATCTAATTGTGACATGTATTTGTTACACGTTTTGATGCATTTTTATGCTTTATAAAACATTTATGTCTAAATTTTTGGGGGCTTGGAACGGATTAGAGCATTCGCATGGAAAACACATCTCACAAAATTTTCTAGTTAAAAACAAAATTCTTCCAGAACCGATTAATTTCGTAAGTAGAGGTACCTCTCTCTCTCTCTCTATATATATATATATATATATACAGTATATGCTGTGTATATATATATACACACAGTGCGTCCTCGCGTGTCAACGCTCGCGACTTCACCCCATTGCGGATTTTTGGTAGGCAGTCACGTGATACTGCATGTGCATTGTATTGGCTGACGGCATCCAGAAGTGCTCACCGTTCCGTGAGTCTCGGCCTTATGTGAGACTCAAAAGTGGTTAAAAGTCAATAGGAGTTTGGGAGAAGGTAATTCAGATAGAAGGTGGTTCATAAATGTTTAAATTACTGTAAATAATAAGATGTACAGTTTGTCGCTCGTTCACGGAATGTGTTCATCACGTGTGGTTCCTGGAATATGTTAGCCGCGAGGAATGAGGGCGAACTGTATATAACGAATTCATGGAAATTGCTGTCCCACAATAAAAAAACTACTTAAAACAATTAAGAACTCAGACTTTCAATATTTACAAAGATTATGTTGTGATCTAGTTAAATACAATACTATAGATAGTAATTACACCAAATATATACAAAATCATCATGTATTCTACCTTCCTAGGTATTTTCCATTGGGAAGTACAGTAGTTGTCCCAATCTCCAGCCCCTAAATTTCAATCACTGAAAGTAATACTTAAAATATATATTTTTTATTTTTTCCAATGGCCTCAGGTTTTCAACTTACTAGGTTTTGAGTTATTATTTAACATAAACAGTGTATTTATATTATTATGTAATTATTAGGCAAAAGCCTAAGTTTGTTGATGAGTTTCAGAGCTGTTTGTGGATGGATTATGGACAGTTTCCTGTCCAAATTTACAACTGGTATATTGACATCATCCATCATCCCTTATAACTCAAACAGAAATCATGAAGCAATTTAAATACGTCAAAATATGCATTTAATATATTGATAATACAATACTAATGTACAGCTTAATAAAGTGTTGATAACACTATTGAACATGGAATCAGTCATACAACTGATGTGTCCTGTAAAAGCAGCAACTGCCATATTTAATGCTTCGTAAATCTGTGCAAAGGCTCTGTGTGTGTGGGACGGACAAATGCGAAGACGAAGGCAGCTTCGGTACAGCCATCTGTGTGCGTGTGTATATATATATATATATATACACACACACACACACACACACACACACACACAGTGGGTATGGAAAGTATTCAGACCCCATTAAATTTTTTACTCGTTTCATTGCAGCCATTTGCTGAAATCAAAAAAGTTCTGTTTCTCATTAATGTACACTCTGCACCCCATTTTGACAGAAAAAAACAAATGTAGAAATTTTTGCAAATTTCACATGGTCATAAGTATTCAGACCCTTTGCTGTGACACTCATATTTAAGTCACATGCTGTCATACCTGTATATATATATATATATATATATATATATATATATATATATATATATATATATATATATATATATATATATATATATATCCATCCATCCATCCATTCTCTTCCGCTTATCCGGGGTCGGGTCGCGGGGGCAGCAGCTTAAGAAGGGAAGCCCAGACTTCCCTCTCCCTGGCCACTTCGTCCAGCTCCTCCGGGAGAATCCCAAGGCGTTCCCAGGCCAGCCGGGAGACATAGTCTCTCCAGCGCGTCCTGGGTCGTCCCCGGGGCCTCCTCCCGGTAGGATGTGCCGGAACACTTCACCAGGGAGGCGTCCAGGAGGCATCCTGACCAAATGCCCGAACCACCTCATCTGGCTCCTCTCGATGCGGAGGACCAGCGGCTCGACTCTGAGTCCCTCCCGGATGACCGAACTTCTCACCCTATCTCTAAGGGAGAGCCCGGACACCCTGCGGAGGAAACTCATTTCGGCCGCTTGTATCCGGGATCTCGTTCTTTCGGTCTTGACCCATAGCTCGTAACCAGGCGGATCTCATCCACCCCCGGGGCCCTGCCACCGAGGAGCTTTTTAACTACCTCGGTGACCTCAACCCCAGAGATAGGAGAGCCCGCCTCTGAGAACCCAGACTCTGCTTCCTCATGGGAAGGCGTGTCTGCGGGATTGAGGAGGTCTTTGAAGTATTCTCCCCACCAAGTCACAACGTCCCGAGTTGAGGTCAGCAGTGCCCTATCCCCACTATATACAGTGTGGATGTTGCACTGCTTCCCCCTCCTGAGACGCCTGATGGTGGACCACAATTTCTTCGAAGCCGTCTTGAAGTCGTCCTCCAAGGCCTCACCGAACTCCTCCCACGCCCGGGTTTTTGCCTCAGCAACCACCAAAGCTGCATTCCGCTTGGCCAGCTGGTACCCATCAGCTGCTTCAGGAGTCCCACAGGCCAAAAAGGTCTGATAGGACTCCTTCCTCACCTTGACGGCATCCCTTACCGCTGATGTCCACCAACGGGTTCTGGGGTTGCCGCCACGACAGGCACCGACCACCTTACGGCCGCAACTGCGGTCGGCCGCCTCGACAATGGAGGCGCGGAACATGGTCCACTCAGACTCAATGTCCCCCGCCTCCCCCGGAACTTGAGTGAAGTTCTGCCGGAGGTGGGAGTTGAAACTCCTTCTGACAGGGGATTCCGCCAGGCGTTCCCAGCAGACCCTCACAATACGTTTGGGTCTGCCAGGTCGGACCGGCATCTTCCCCCACCATCGGAGCCAACACACCACCAGGTGGTGATCAGTTGATTAGCTCCGCCCCTCTCTTCACCCGAGTGTCCAAGACATGCGGCCGCAAGTCCGATGACACGACCACAAAGTCGATCATCGAACTGCGGCCTAGGGTGTCTTGGTGCCAAGTGCACATATGGACACCCTTATGTCTGAACATGGTGTTCGTTATGGACAGTCCGTGACAAGCACAGAAGTCCAATAACTGAACACCACTCGGGTTCTGATCGGGGGGGCCGTTCCTCCCAATCACACCCTTCCAGGTCTCACTGTCATTGCCCACGTGAGCATTGAAGTCCCCCAGCAGAACAATCGAGTCCCCAGTGGGAGCGCTCTCCAGCACCCCCTCCAAGGACTCGAAAAAGGGTGAGTACTCTGAACTGCTGCTTGGTGCATACGCAAAAACAACAGTCAGGACCCGGCCCCCCACCCGAAGGCGGAGGGAGGCTACCCTCTCGTCCACCGGGGTGAACCCCAATATACAGGCGCCAAGCCGGGGGGCTATAAGTATACCCACACCTGCTCGGCGTCTCTCACCATGGGCAACTCCAGAGTGGAAGAGAGTCCAACCCCTCTGGAGAGGACTGGTACCAGAGCCCAAGCTGTGTGTGGAGGTGAGCCCGACTCTATCTAGTCGGAACTTCTCAACCTCACACACCAGCTCAGGCTCCTTCCCTGTCAGAGAGGTGACATTCCACGTCCCAAGAGCCAGCTTCTGTAGCCGGGGATCGGATAGCGAAGGTCCCTGCCTTCGGCCACCGTCCAGCTCACAATGCACCTGAGCCCTATGGCCCCTCCCACAGGTGGTGAGCCCATGGGAAGAGGGACCCACGTTGTCCTTTCGGGCTGCGACCGACCGGGCCCCATGGGTGCAGGCCCGGACACCAGGCGCTCGCCTTCGAGCCCCACCTCCAGGCCTGGCTCCAGAGGGGGGCCCCAGTGACCCGCATCCGGGCAAGGGAAAACGTGTTCCAATGTTTTTCATCATCATGTGGGGTCTTTGAGCAGTACCTTGTCTGGTCCCTCACCTAGGACCTGTTTGCCATGGATGACCCTACCAGGGGCAGAAAGCCCCAGACAACTTAGCTCCTAGGATCATTGGGACATACAAACCCCTCCACCACGATAAGGTGACCACTCAAGGAAGGGTGTGTGTGTGTAATATATATATATATATATATATATATATATATATATATATATATATATATATATATATATATATATATATATATATATATACACACACACACACAAAAACGTCCCTGTCACCCTTGTGGGGTGGTATCTGTGTGTCATCCTCAAGCTCGGGTCCTCTACCAGAGGCCTGGGAGTCTGACGGTTATGCGCAGTATCTTAGCTGTTCCTAGGACTGCGCTCTTCTGGACTGAGGCTTCAGATGTTGTTCCAGGAATCTGCTGGAGACATTTCGAGTTGGGGGTCACTGCCCCAAGTGCTCCTACTACCACGGGGACCACATTAACCTTGACCTTCCACATCTGTTCAAGCTGTTCTTTCAACCTTTGATACTTCTCAATCTCTTCGTGTTCCTTCTTCATGATGTTGCCATCAGCTGGAATCGCCACATCTATCACCACTGCTCTCTTCTGCTCTTTGTCCATCACAACTATGTCCGGTTTGTTAGCCAGCAGCTGTTTTTCGGTCTGGAAGCTGAAGTCCCACAGGATCTTAGCCTTGTCGTTCTCAACTACCTCCGGTGGTATGTCCCATTGGGATTTGAGTACTTCTAGTCCATACTGGGTACATATGTTCCTGTACACTATCACAGCTACTTGGTTGTGCCGTTCCATGTTTGCTGAGCTGGCGAGCATTTTACACCCTACTACCACATGTTCGACTGACTCTGGGGCTTCTTTACATAGCCTGCACCTTGGGTCAGATCTACTGTGGTAGATATTGGCCTCTATTGCTCTTGTACTTAGGGCCTGTTCTTGTGCTGCCATGATCAGTGCCTCTGTGCTGTCTGTCAGTCCAGCTTTATTCAGCCATTGGTAGGTCTTCTTGATATCAGCCACTTCCTCTGTCTGACGGCGGTACATGCCGTGTAGGGGCTTGTCCCTCCCCATTGTCTCCTCCTCTTCCTCCTCAGGTTTATGCTGTCTAAGGCATTCACTGAGCAGTTCATCTGTTGGGGCCATCTTCCTGATGTACTTTGGATTTTTGATGTCTCATCCTGGACAGTGGCCCTGATGCTCACTAGTCCTCGGCCTCCCTCTTTCCGCTTAGTGTACAGCCTCAGGATGCTGGACTTGGGGTGAAACCCTCCATGCATGGTGAGGAGCTTTCTTGTCTTGATATCTGTGGCTTCTATCTCCTCCTTTGGCCAGCTTATGATCCCAGCGGGGTATCTGATGACAGGCAGAGCATACATGTTGATGGCTCGGACCTTGTTCTTGCCATTCAGCTGACTTCTCAGGACTTGCCTAACACTCTGTGGATAATTGGCTGTGGATGACTTCCTTGCGGCCTCCTCATGGTTGCCATTAGCCTGTGGGATTCCAAGGTATTTGTAGCTGTCCTTGATGTCTTCTATCCTGCCCCCTGGTAGGTCAACCGCTTCAGTTCTGATCATCTTGCCTCTTCTTTATACCATCCGGCCACATCTGTCTAATCCGAATGACATCCCTATGTCGTCGCTGTCGTCCTGGTGGTGTGGATCAGTGAGTCAATTTCTCGCTCATTCCTGGCATACAGCTTGATGTCATCCATGTAGAGGAGATGGCTGATTGTTGTCCCACTTCGGAATCGGTATCCGTAGCCACTCTTTGTGATCATGTGACTGAGGGGGTTCAGGCCTATGCAGAACAGCAGCGGTGATAGTGCATCCCCTTGGTATATGCCGCACTTGATGTTAACTTGGGCAATTGGCTTGGAGTTAGTCTCCAGGGTTGTCTTCCACTTCCCCATTGAGTTCTTGATGAAGGCTCTTAGTGTCCTGTTGATCTTGTACAGTTCCAGACATTCCAGTATCCACGTTTGTGGCATTGAGTCATAGGCTTTCTGGTAGTCAAACCAGGCGGTGCACAAGTTGGTCCGCCTATTCTTATAGTCTCTGTGTACTGCTCTGTCCACCAGTAGCTGGTGCTTGGCTCCCCTGGTGTTACTACCAACTCCTTTCTGTGCCCCGCTCATATATTGATCCATGTGCCTAATAACAACTCTAGTTGTTATTAATTCTACAGTGAATTTATTTGAAAGTCGGGTCTTTTTGCTGTTCTGTTCACACAACCGTTCACCGCGCAGGCAACCAGGATATTTTTGATGTAAATCGCGTCTAGAATTGCATTGTCTCTTATGACTGCTAAGCCATGTTTGGCCCCAGTGACGTATGACGCCTACGTGACCACTGAATGCAGAAGCTGTTGCGGCACAGATTTTAAGCTTTTTTGACCAAACGGATGATGCTACACATATACAATTTATTTTTTCTTCTATTTTTCATAATAATGAATAACATACTGTATATGTCACTTAAAATTAACTTTACTGTCCCTTCAAGATTTCTGGGTCTCTTACTGCAAGTATATCATATTATAACAAACAAGTTTTGTTTATCCATACTATTCATTTATCAATAGATAACTGTAAATGGTCTGAGAGCTAGCACCAACAACACTTGAAATGTTGAACAGACTGTGTGGTCTCAATTATGTTATTATCTTCCGCTCCTGGAGATGCTATCACCTCCTTCCTCTGAGCTTTGCTTACAGTTTAAAACCCAGCCAGTCAGCCATCTTGGCAGCTGTTATTTGTGTTCTGTTCAACTTCATCTCTATTAATGGTTTTGGTACTCATTTTACATCATGTGAGAATCTTTTTTAACAGTGAGACGCTTGAGAATCATGGCTATTGAGCCAAAGTAATTATCACCCATCAAGGTTTCTTCAGTGTTTAAAATTATAACTCACAGATTTCTGGGCATTTGACGAATCCTGGGGAGCAGAGGGCAGCTTGTAAGGTGTCCAGGGAGCAAGTTGGGGTTACATAAGTCTAGGTCAGTCTTCTTCTTTTCCTTTCGGCTTTTCCCTTCAGGGGTCGCCAAAGCGAATCAATTGCCTCCATCTAACCCTGTCTTCTGCATCCTCTTCTCTCACACCAACTATGAAGGTCCGTCTGGTCTTCTCTGTACTTCTCTATCAGCATCCTCAGAGCAAATACTGCATCTGTAGTATTCTTTTTTTGCCTTGGTTGGTGATATACAGTAATCCCTTGCCCATTCGCGCATCAACACATGCAAATTCACCTCATTGCATATTTTTAGTAGTCAGGTGATACCATCCATGCATTCTATTGGCTGACGGCATCTGGAAGTGTGCTACCTTCTGTGAGTCTCAGAATGCAACACACCTCCGTGAGACTCAAAAGTGCTTTAAACAGTTGATAAGACTGTGGGAAAAGGTACTATATAGATAAAAGATGGTTTAAAATCAGTATGGACAGGGTTCATAAACTTTTAAATCACCGTAAATAATGAGATAAATAGGTCGCTATATCGCAGAATTCGTCATTCACGTGTGGTTCCTGGGATGCATTAACCATGAGTAACGAGGGCGCACTGTATTGACAAATAGACTCGTGAGGCTGGAGCTCAAACCACCTAAACCACAGCCACCCCTGACTCTCTGGTGTGCTAGCATAGACTTTTGAACCTGTAGATCTACAGTATATCCAGACAGTGCCCAACACGATAGGTTCTGTGCGGCTGTAAGATAAATTGTTCAATGTCATTACAGTATATATGTAGTCCCCTCTTTTGCTGCAACCTCAGCCAAACACCACCACTCCATTCGTGCAACTCAAACATTTATCTCTCTCATCTCAGTCAGGTTCTTTTTGCACTTTTAGATGATATTTTTTTAGATTCGATTTAGATTTTCTTTTAGATTTATACTTTTAGATTATTTGGGCAGCATGTGACTCAGTGGTAGAGCGGGCGGTAGAGCGGGCCGTCCAATGCTCCAACATCAGCAGTTCAATTCCTGGTCCCGCCCAAAAACATCTGGCAGATGAATTGACAACAGGAGGTGTCTGCTCACCTCCGGAGCACTGCTGACGTGCCCTTGACCAAGGCGCCCTCCCCTTTACAAGTTGCTCACTAGAGGCGCACCATGAAGGAGCTGCCTGCCACTTTCCCTCCACCTCACCTGCATGCCAACAGGCCCCTTGTGTGTGTACGTGTGTTACGGGCCTGTACACACTAAATAGATGTATGTAAAACTACTAACCTGTGTGTAAAGTGGAGTCTTAATGGAAACCGGTACCCCTCTGGGATTTCCCCTCAGGGTATCGGTCCGGGGTTGGGGACCACTGCCCAAAGATACTAACATCCGACTGTTCAGATGATCATGTCTACGAACATCTGAATGCTCATAAGGAGCTCATAATCGTTCGTAAATTTCAGGTTTATAAGACATCAGTCAAGTCTTACAGTCTGTGTCACGGGTGTTACGGCCTATTTTAACTAATTTTAACACCTAATGTAATTTTAACAGAACAGTTACTCATGTTTATCTTAACACAATGAACCCTGCTAGAGTTAGTGTGGCTGGATGAGCTAGACATACGTTTTGAGGAATTGCTAAAAATGAGGAAAATAAATTTCATTCCATTTATTTCTATCTTTCCTCCTGTGTATTATGAACGAGAAAACACCCATTCCTTTAAATCATAGACATGATTAAAATGATTCTTTTTCAGTTATACCATCTTGCTGATTTTCTTTAGGGCGTATACGATTGACTGCTGCCTGAGCTGGATAGAAAGTGAAGCACTGCATAACTAGTAACTTTATAAAGTCATCTGAATAGAAGGAGTCTGCTTCAAGGTCTTCTGCAGAAAAGTGGCAGACATTTTCACCTCTACTACCAGTTTTTCTAGGTTATTATTGTCTTGTCAGCATCAATGGCAAATAGATTAATAACTACAGTTACTGTAAAGGACTTCTGATGCACTCTAACCATTCCACTGACATTCTGCACAGCTAGAAAATGGCGTGTTTCTGATGAATCATTTTAACATTTGCTATTTATAACAACTGACAACGGAGGCTTCTGTGGTGCGTTCCTGGGAAACATGGCACCAGGTTGGGAAGAAGGCAAGCTGGCAGGTGCAATGTGATGCTTTTGGCAGTGTTCTGCTGGGTAACCTTTGGTCCTTCCTTCCATGAGGATGTTATTTTAACATGCACCATCTACCTAGGCGTTATTGCAGATGATGGACACCCTTTCAAGGACACATTTTTCCCTAATAGTAGTGGTTGCTCTCAGTAGAATAATGTGCCCTGCCACAAAAAAAAAATAAAAAAATTCACGAATGGTTTGAGGAGGGTGGCACAGTGGCGCAGTGGGTAGCGCTATCACCGCAAAACACGGCGGTTCTGGGCTTGAGTCCCGCTCTGTGCGGAGTTTGCATGCTCGCCCCGTGTCTGCGTGGGTTCTCTCTGGGTTCTACGGCTTCCTCCAACCTCCAAAAAAGGCATGCGCTTCAGGTTGATTGGCCGGTCCCAAAATTCCTGTAGGAGTGTGTGTGTGTGTGTGTGTGTGTGTGTGTGTGTGTGTGTGTGTGTGTGTGTGTGTGTGTGTGTGTGTGTGTGTGTGTGTGTGTGTGTGTGCGGCTCCGCGGCGCACTGGCATCGTGCCCGGAGAGTCCCCCGCTTCACTCCCTATGCCAGCTGGGATAGTCTCCAGCTCCCCGTGACCCACTGCAGCGGGTAAATTAACTTTACTGTCCCTTCAAGATTTCAGAAAATGGATGGATGGATGGATGAGTTGAAGAACACAACAATGAGCTTAATGGCTGACTTGGTCTCCGAATTCCCCTGATCTCAATCCAATTGAGCATCAGGCAGGTATTCATAATGTTATGGCTGATTGGTGTAAGCAAGATTCATGAGGGCTTTT
Organism: Antennarius striatus; assembly: GCF_040054535.1. Lineage (NCBI taxonomy): Eukaryota > Metazoa > Chordata > Actinopteri > Lophiiformes > Antennariidae > Antennarius > Antennarius striatus. The sequence goes on from NC_090776.1 coordinate 15,017,315, forward strand.
GACATATATTAACTTATATACAAACAAAAAATTAAAATTAAATACCACCGTGACCTTGAACTAGCTGGTGCTAGCTGAACTAGCTGCTTGACATACTTGATCACTCTGAAAAATGTAGGCACACACACACGCACACGCACACACACACGCACGCACGCACGCACGCACGCACGCACGCACGCACACACACACACACACACATTTACTTTCAGCTCCTGGTGTCCAGTTTGTTGCATGCATTTTGGTGTCTGTCTTATAGAGGAGACCATCTGCTCCCTCCTATTTATTGCTTGTATCCCCAGTTGTGCTCCGTCCTTCTGGTGGTCTTACACCCCCATGCCAAAGCAGACACCAATTAGAGAGTTATGCATTAGACTTTTAACTTCTTTCTGGCACTCAATATGTCATATTCACTTAGTTTGTTTGTGCTTGTGCTCCTCCTCTGGGCACTTCTAAGACTTGCAAACACTCCCAAATGTAATCAAGATTTTGAGTTAGGTAAAGTGACGAACAAACCATATGCTATTTCAAAGTGTTTTTGTCTCTATGAGATTCCTTGTGACATGCCTACCTTGCAATTATGCAGATAATATTGAGCCCCAAATTAATACATAACTTACCTGCTGCTACTGTAAAGAAACACATTATATATATATATATATATATATATATATATATATATATATATATATATATAATGTGTGTGTGTGTGTGTGTGTGTGTGTATTAGTCCCTCTCACCTTTGTAGGGTGGTACCTGTGTGTTATGCTCAGCCTCGGGTCCTCTACCAGAGGCCTGGGAGTCTGGGGGTTCTGCGCAATATCTTAGCTGTTACTAGGACTGTGCTCTTCTGGACTGAGGCTTCAGATGTTCCAGGAATCTGCTGTAGTACACACACATGCACGCACGCACGCACACACGCAAACACACACACACACACATGCACACACATATATATATATATATATATATAGCAAAATTTGTTACATTTTGAATGTTCATGGATTTTCAAAGACCACTGTTAAGAAGGTTGTTGTGTGACAATTCTTTAACCTCATTTTCATTTATAAGTTTAGTTTTGAATGTTTCCACAAAACATGTACATGGAATCTACTGCACATTAATAGAGAAAAAGTACCATGACAAAATGTCTTGTTTTTCTTGAAAGCACAATGGATGTGTGCATGAGTAATGTGTTTATCTGTACATACACCCATTTACACAGAGGATATGTGCAAATGCAAACTGTGAGTATTATTTGAATGTGTGTATCCATGAGAGGTTAGGTGTACATATTGGAGCTGCCATGGTGAGACAGTACCTTCTCCTGACAATGCAATTAAAGCTCTGCTGCTGTAAGTAACCTTCTATTCACTGTCCAGGCAGACCAATAAATTGCCCAGTATTTGTCACAATGAAGAAGCCATCAGACTCAAGGAAATCACTATCTGTGAGTGAATGTTAATATTGATGCTGAGCAGCTGTTCAATTAAACTGGTTAAGTGGATGTGCGTCCTAGGCACTGGCATTCCACATTGTCAGGTTGAAAATGATATAGCGCACTGTGAAATGACACCAGAGTCTAAGAGCAAGGCTGCATGTACACACATTTTCTGTAGAAATTTTGTGCTTCCTTTCGCCTTCTTTCTTTTCATAAATACTCAACTGAATTCATATGGAACTCAGTCCACAGGAATAGGAGGCCAGTTCAAGTTCAGCATGGACTACAGTCTGTTGTCCAAGGTTCCCGAGAGCAAGGCACTAAACCCCAGACACTAGTCTCAGGGTGGTTGCCCATCACTCAAATTTTTGTTGAATATCTGCAGCCCCTTGTGTGTATGTGACTAGTGTGTGTCACTAATAATCAGCATCTGTGAAATATGTAAAGCGTTGATCAGGAATGTCAAACAATGTTTGCACAATTTATATGTATTTATTACATATGTAAATATTACATATACAGGTGTGTGAGTGTGTGTGTGTGTGTGTGTGTGTGTGTGTGTATATATATATATATATATATTTTTTTTTTTTTTCTTGTCACTCTGACTGTTATGCAGTTCTCCCAGTAGCACCTTTTTTGGCTTTGATTAACATAACATTTTGAGAGCTTACACTATGTTTACAAGAAAAGGAGAAGGGGTTATTGAGCATGTGAATGGAGATGGGGAAATTATATTTGGACAGTTATATAATTGATTCTTATCCAATGGACCCAAGAGGCTGTCTCACTCCTTTCACCCTTTGATTGATCAAATGTTTTTTTTACAGTGTGTTAACTAAGGCAACAAAAATAAATCTTTCTCATAATTAAATGTTTCTCATGTGCTTATTCCTCTTTCCTTCAGTTTCATTTCTCCTCACAGCCTCCGCTGTAATACCATGACAGCAGTGTTTCATTGTGTCAGATGCGCAGTTACTGTGATTTTCTTCAGCTTACAATGGTATTGCTCCTAACAATAATATTTGAACAGTGTTATTTGAGCATACAGCAACATCTGTCTTTACATGTCATTGAAGCAATCTTGATATACTCAAAATCAAGTTCCATTCCATCATGTTTTCTGCAGTACTCAGCTTTGAAGATATGTCTATCTACATTATGGATAGAGGAAAGGGATTGCACAGTAATAGTCGTGCACTGACCTCATATTAAGACCAAAATCAATGGGGTGTTGAAATCAAGAAGCATGTAGTCTGCCAATGATTTCAAGGTGAAGAAAATGTAAATGATGGAAAAAGCAGCAAGACACAAGGCGGTATTTAATCTTTAGCTGTTTTGCCTTTTATCATTTTTATAATCCTAACTAGTTTTTTTTTTGGACCTGAACTTATGTTAACCACATTTTTGAAAATATTTGTTTCCAGAAGGCATTTTACAGCCATGTACAATTTTTGGAAAGATATGAAGGTCCCTCATATATGGTAAAGGTTACTTTATGATTTTATATGAGACTTGAGTTTTGCAGAATATAATGAAAATAGATTGAAATGTAAATGTAACAGGAAACGAGAGAACCAGTTTGGTATCAATCAACGTTTTAATTTATCCACACGTTTTTTTGTTTTTGTTTTTTTTTTATGTTAAATAGGAATGGTAAGTAGAGAATAATGGTTTTATTTTATTTTTTTCAAGGCAGTGTGAAAAAAAAAACTCGATACAATCTTGATGAATTGAGATGTAACTGAACGAGCTGCAATCTTGTAGCTGTGTGCCAACTAATGATAAACTGGGGAATATTTACACATATTGAAAGTTTAAAAGTTGACTAAATGTATTCACTTTATAGGGTCTTTGTTATCGAGACCTGCCTATCACAACTTGAACACGACTGGCAGAGGGAACCAAAAGCACGACAAGGAAGCAGGCGGGTCATGTCTCAAAAAGGGTTTAATTAGACAGGCAGGGGTCAGGTACCAGGTAAACAGTCTTACAGACAGATGAATCAGACAGACGGCAAGCAAATAGGCAGAATCCAATAATCAGGCGGGGTCATACACACGAGGTAATCCAAAGACAGCAGGCAGGGTCCGAGAAAACAGGCAGAGCCAATCAGAAAAACCAAACAACAGGCAGGATACTAAGGCTGGAAGGTCAGAGCAAACACTAAACAATCTGGCAGAAAGCATAGGGCTGAGCTAACATATGAAGAGTAGAGGCTGACTGGGGAGTGGCTGCAGGTGTACGAAGGGAAGGCAGGTGCAGGGAATGAACTGATTGTTGATGACACATGTTAGAAAGAAATAAACAAAGAAATGGAAAGCTTAATTGTCCAGACATCCCTCCAGGCTGGTCGGGGTGATCCCGATTGAACTCCCTGATGAGGGCCGGGTCCAGGATGCTCGGAGCCAGGACCCAAGAATGTTCCTCTGGACCGTCATTCATTCATTCACCAGCTTAATCTTGGAAAAGTGAAAGGTGGGATGGATCTTCATGTAACGGGGCAAACGGAGACGCACAGCCACAGGGTTGACCACCTTGGAGATGGGAAATGGGCCCACAAACTGAGGAGCCAACTTCCTTCATTCCACTTGGAGGAGAAGGTCCCATGTGGAAAGCCAGATCCGTTGAACTGGGACATATTGTGGGATCTCTGCGGGCTGGTGTGCGCTTACGGTTTGCTGAACGTCTGTAAAGATCCGATGAATGAAGTAGGGTGTTCCGGGCCTGCATCCAAGTGTGCCAGCAGTGCCGAATAAACCTCTAGACCGAGGGGACACTGAGTTCTCGCTCCTGCTCGGGAAAGAGCGGGGGTTGAAAACGTTTGGCACGCTGCAAGGGCAAGACGCTGGTGGCAGGGCTTGGCAGGGTGTTCCATCCAAAGGAACAGAAAGATGGGTTCCGGGATGCGAGGCAGTGCAATGCTGTCTCCATCTCTTAGTTCATTTTCTGGGCTTGGCAATTGGACTGTGGGTGGAAACCGGAAGAGAGACTAACCTCGGCCCTGAGCAGGCTGCAGAACTCCTGCCAGAAATGAGAAGTGAATTGCGATCCCCGGTCGGACACCACATCACTGGGGAGGCCGTGCAAATGGAAGACATTGGAAAATGAGATCTCTGCGGTCTCTTTTGCAGAAGGCAACTTAGGAAGTGGTACAAGGTGAGCCCACTTAGAAAATCTATCAATTATGGTGAGTATTACAGTATTACCCTCTGAGGCCAGTAGTCCAGTGACAAAGTCCAGGGAGATATGCGACCAATGGCGTGGGGTAGAGGCAGAGGTTGGAGAAGTCCGGAGGGTGGAGGATTTGAGTTGCTGTGCTGAGCACAAGCAATAAACTCCTTGGCATCCTTCTCCATAGACGCTCACCAATATAGCTGTCGCAAAAGGACCAAGGTGCGCCTCCCCCCACACGGTAAGCCAGTCGGGAACAATGAACCCACTGCAGAACCTGGGAGCGGAGTCTAGCAGGGACAAATAAATGATTAACAGGACATGCACTTGGCGCAGGCTGTTCCCTTAGGGAACGCTTTACCTGGTCTTCCACTTCCCATGTGGCCCACGACACAGGTCTTGGGTAGAATGTTTTTAGGCGAAACTGGATAGTAGCCTGACTAGAACTGCCGGGAGAGGGTATCAGGCTTGGTGTTCTTAGATCTTCGTCGATACGGAAGGCAAAAATTAAATTGATTGAAAAAAAGCGCCCACCTGGCTTGCCAAGAGTTCAACCATTTGGCAGACCGAATATATTCTAAGTTCTTGTGGTCCGTCCAAACCATAAAGGACTGCTCCGCCCTCTCCAGCCAGTGTCTCCACTCGTCCTCGAGTGCCAACTTCAGCACCAAAAGTTCCCGGTTCCCGATGTCATACTTTCTTTTGGCAGTTGACAATTTGTGGGAGAAGAAGGCACAGAATGAAATAGAAATGAAAATGTGTCAACCGGTACCACCAGTGTATTGTGTAAATGAAAATAATACTTTGACAAGCTGATGAATGAGTAAAATGAGAGAAAAGATAGGGTAGAAATGGCAAGTGTGGTGGACCAGGAAGTAGCAGTGATTAGCAAGGGTGAAGTTAGAATGGCACTGAACAGAATGAAGAACGGGAAGGCAGTTGGTCCAGATGACATACTTGTGGACTTATGGAAGCATTGAGGAGAGGTGACTGGAATTTTTGACCAGGTTGTTCAACAGAATTCTAGCGGGTGAGGAGGAAGAGTCAGCTCATGCCCATTTTTAAGAACAAGTGTGATGTGCAGAATTGTGGGAACTATAGGGAGAAAAAAATGATGAGTCATACACTGATGTTGTGGGAACAAGTAGTAGACGCTACACTCAGGACAGAAGTATTTGTGAACAACAATATTGATTCATGGCTAGGAATGATACCACAGATGAATTATTTGCCTTGGAGAAGTACAGAGAAGGTCAGAAGGAGCTACATTGTGTCTTTGTAGATCTAGAGAAAGCCAGAGAGGAACCATGATACTGAATAAGAAAGTCTAGAGTGGCGGAGAAGTACGTTCAAATAGCACAGGACATGTACTAGGGCAGCAGAACAGCTGTGTGGTGTGCTGTGGATGTGACAAAGGAGTTTGAGGTAGAGGTGGGTCAAATACTACAAGAAGCTTGACATACAGACGATAGGGTGGGGTACACCCCAGATGCACTGCCAGCCCATCGTGTGGCCATAAAAATACATTGTAAACAGTAAAAACATTTAACTTGTCATTGATAGTGATAAATTGTATTTTTAACAAAAACCCAACCATAAAAATACACTGTCATTTGTAATACATGATTACTTTTATGGTACCCTTCATCAGCTAAAAATATGATCTGGTTTTACTCTAAATTGAACTGGAATCAATAAGAATTACCCTACTACAGATAAGTCATATAAAAAATAAAATACAAATAAACAAATTGTACTAACAGTTTATCAATTTTACATATTTCGTATGACAAAGTGTTGAGTTCATCAGTCATCGTACCTTATTTGAACACAATTAGGTTTAAAAAAAATGCTGTTTCCATGAAATTGATGAGTAGGTTTTAAAATTTCTTTGTACTCCTTAGTGCGTTTTTTGAAATTATAGTTATACAGTTATATAAAGTTATACATTAAGTATTTACACCTTAGTATGAAAAATGTAGTTCTGGTGAAGAGACTGTAAAGTAACAGGAAATTTTAAAAGTTACAGTTCACATGTTTATTCTATTCACTTACAGGAACTTAACTACTCGGAGATAGACAGAGACACAGCATTGTTCTCAAACTATTCCTCCATACAACTATGTAGGAATATACAAAAGTATCATCACTCCTGAGTACATGTAGGTTAAGGTCTAGACTTGCCCGTCAGTATGATTTATGAAGGGTTGAACATTTACACCTTGGCTTTCCCTTACTGTCTGACCAAGTCATTCATCAGACTCCATATAATGAATGGACTTGTTCTTTGCACTAGAGCTAACAAGACGGTGGGGTCCTTAGGATTCAGTAAAATGAGATTACATACACCGGTCAAGCACAGGAAAAGGGAGCAACTCCTTTTGGAGTTTGGAGCAGGACCAGTGAGAGGGATGGCGATGAAGGTATCATTCTGTTCAAATTCAAATTATTTGTGTCAGCAGAAAAGCAAACAAACCCTGCAGAGGCATACATTTGAGTGTAAAGATTGACGTCCACTAAGGTCACTAAACAATATCTGTTACTTTGTTGATTTCTATGGAGATCAGTGGTCACTTACGGACTTGCAAAAACAGATAATCTGCTCACTTCTTTCAGAATTATTCCTCCATGTAAGGTCCAACTTACATGGAGGAAGCCCTATCTGCTGCTCTGCTAACCCAGAGCAGCAGATAGGGCTGCTATGGGTTAGCAGCCCTATCTGGGATTCAATAAGTCTGCATCCCATCAGACTACCACATGATGTAGTGAACAACTAGACTGCACTCAGGGAATTTAAATGTTTTTATATACTATATTGATAATATATATTTTATCACTCATATATCTAACACAAACACACACACACACACACACACACACACACGGAGCCTGTAAGCATGAACTTTTGGAGGGGTTGATGGTAGTGCGAAAGAAATCTGGAATTAGCATCATAAAAGTTGAAGCCTCATTATACTCTTCAACAATGGAAAGATACTTTTAGAGTTTGAAATCTATTTTTGTCATGATTTAACTGTAAAAAGTTTGAATGTGAAAGAAACTGTCCATGTGAATGAACCAGAGTTTTTAACAAATATACAAATATAAACGATCTGCGTCCAGATACTTTCTTCTCCACTGTACCTGAAGTCTCCAGTCTCAAATGCAAGACTCACATCAGTGTGCGTTGCTAGGCACACTGATGTGAGGGAGCAGTGGAGCCGGTAGTTGCAGCTACTTAGGCGGCTGTGGCGGCGTCCAGCGCTGCGGCCCGGGCCCTGTGGCCGTGGCATTGCGGGTTTCCGACTCCTTGATCTGCTGAGTCTCCGACTACCAACCCGGAACCGCAGAATAACACGAAGGATACAGGTGACAACGCAAAGATTAAATAACCCAGGGCCGCAAACCGTCTGGTGTTTTCCGGTACTGCAGTCCTGATTTTACAATCCCAGCCTTGTGAGTTTCCAACTCCACCCCACACGAAATCACCGGGCATCAAACCAGAGGTCACAGGTGACCGAGCAAAGGTTAAATAGTCGCCGGCTATCAACCCGGAGCCACAGAACATGGAGGCTGGTGGGGCCAGAGAGACAGCCACCAGGATGGTTAAACAGTCGCCGGCCGCCAACCAGGAGCTACAGCATAGCACGTAGGACATGGAAAACAGCACAAAGGACAGAGTGATATGGTGAAGGCTGAAGGGCCAGGGAGACAGCTTCCAGAGTAGTAAAGTCTCTGCTGGAGAAGGACGAAGATGATGATGATATTGTGATGGAGAAGGAATTATTAAAGATAGCTCTTAAAAGGAATTCTGATACAAGAACCTTTGCGAACGAAAATGACAAAAGTCTGAAAGAGGCCGTAACAGAAAAATGTAAAGACACACAAGGTTCGAGGGCAAAAGTAGAAAATATTTTTCCTGACTTCAACCTGTTTCTGGATAGCGTCAACTTTTATATGAAAACTAAAACAAGTGGTGAACCAGTTTTTATAGACCAAGAGTTTTATAGATTGAGAAAACTAAGGAAAAAAGGAAAAGACATGGTTGTAGAAGAGATGATTGTGGAGAACGGATAATTGTTGTTTTTTTCTTAATTTTGTCTGTTTTTTTTTAGTTTGATAAATGTTAAAAGGTTAGATATTTCTTTGTTCAGAAAACGCACTGTACTATTGAAAATTGTCTTTAGGTGAATCTCATTTGGATTTTGTGTCAACGTGATTATTTTGTAATTTGACTTTTATAAATAAACGTGATGTTAAAAAAAAAAAATCTTCCTCTCTTTCGGCTTTGATCTGAGAAGAGGAAGGAGTGTGTGGCATCTTTGCGGATCTGTTCACTCTATGTTTTGCTTTTTTTATATGTTTAAACACGCTTTTGTGTCCCATAATTTAACCACGGTTACTTCTCGGGTATTGCTGAGTGGATGTGACGTGAGTGTGGCGCCTTAGTTCACATTTCAGTTAGCTACACTTACATCGCAGTTACATTCGATAGTTTGCAAGATTTAGGTTATCCTCAAAATTTGCTTTTACCGATATCACCCTTGTTGTCTCATACTATCCAAAAAAAAGAAGGAATGGGACACTGATGTCTACTCTTCACAAAGATGCAGCTGTGTCATCAGGAAGTGATAAAAAGCCCACAATTATCCTTTACTACAACAAGAACAAGGGGGAGTGTGATCACTGATGGCGCCGGGGATGTCCGCCTCGGTGCTTTGGTGTGCCCTCGTTTTTCTTCTTTTGAGCTTTAATTCGGTTTTCTGCCACTCTTATGGCTACTACTCCAAGGAAGCTCTCATGGCCATCAGAGCTACTACTCCGGAGGATTTATTCCCGACTTTCCTGGCCTCAACTGCAGTTTTATTGCCAATTCTGACCAAGGAGGCTTGCAGCAAGGTGAGACGCCGCAGAAGAGGAAAGCGCTCAGGTGCGCTGGTGCGTCTCCACCGGCGTGGACTACTCACAGCGCTCCCCGGGATATTCCTCTCTAACGTGCGCTCACTCTGCAACAAAATGGACGAGCTGAGCCTGCTGCTAAACACGAACAGGGATTTTTCCACGTCCTGTGTTTTGTGCTTTACGGAAACGTGCCTATGCGATCTCATTCCGGACTCTGCGCTTCACCTGAGCGGGTTCGATATCTACAGAGCGGACAGGAACACGGCACTTTCCAGCAAAACGAAAGGAGGTGGAATTTGCTTTTACATCCACAACGGATGGTGCAACGATGTGACAGTACTAACTCAGTACTGTTCCCCGGACCTGGAAGCCCTCATCATCAACTGCAAGCCCTTCTACTCGCCCCACGAGTTCTCCTCATTCATTCTCGTCGGTGTTTACATCCCGCCGGAAGCTAACGTGCGTGAGGCGCAGCGCGCGCTGACCGACGAGATACTGAGAGTAGAACGTGCACACCCGGATGCCTTGGTTACTGTCCTCAGGGATTTTAACAAAGGTAATCTCTCCCAAGACCTCCCAAAGTACACGGACACTGTGACGTCCTGCATCACCTTCTGTGAGGACAGCGTCATCCCAACACGCACCAGGGTTAGCTACAACAACGACAAACCCTGGTTTACAGCCACACTCAGAAGGCTCAGGTCAGAGGAGGTTGCATTCAGAAGTGGGGACAGAGACAGATACAAGGAGGCCAAGTACAGATTTGGTAAGGAGGTGAAAAGAGCCAAATCTGCATATGGTAAGAGAATGGAAGAACGATTCTCAGCTAACGACCCTGCTTCTGTCTGGAAAGGGCTCAAAGCCATCACTAATTACAAGCCTAGAACCCCCCACTCTGTCAACGACCTACGTCTGGCCAACAGCCTTAACGACTATCACTGTCGTTTTGAAAGACAATGGGACAGACCTGACGCCCCCATCACTATCAACGACCAGCCACTGGTCAGCAGCCCCATCCCCTCCCCCACTGTCTCATTGGGTCCTTCACAGCCCCACACCTCAGCGCCACCCCCCCCCCCCCCCCCACACCTCTCCTTATCAAAGAAGGAGAGGTGAGGAGTCTCTTCCAACGACTCAACCACCGCAAAGCTGCAGGCCCAGACTCCGTCTCTCCCTCCACCTTGAAACATTGCACCAACCAGCTGGCTCCGGTGTTCACTCAGATCTTCAACACCTCACTGGAGACCTGTCACGTACCAGCGTGCTTCAAGACTTCAGCCATTGACCCAGTCCCCAAGAAGACAAGGATCACAGGACTTAACAACTACAGACCCGTCGCTCTGACATCTGTGGTCATGAAGTCCTTTGAGCGCCTTGTCCTGACCCACCTCAAAGACATCACTGGCAACCTCCTGGACCCTCTACAGTTCACCTACAGAGCCAACAGATCTGTAGGTGAACTGTAAACATGGCGCTACACTTTGTCCTCCAGCACCTGGACTCCCCAGGATCCTACGCCAGGATTCTGTTTGTGGACTTCAGCTCTGCTTTCAATACGATTGTCCCAGCTCTGCTCCATGACAAGCTCTCCCAGCTGAACGTGCCCGACTCCATATGCAGGTGGATCACGGACTTCCTGACAGACAGACGGCAGCTCGTGAAGCTGGGGAAGCATGTCTCCGACACCCGGACTATCAGCACTGGCTCCCCTCAAGGCTGCGTTCTTTCCCCTCTGCTCTTCTCCCTGTACACTAACTGCTGCACATCTGGTCACCAGTCTGTCAAACTCCTGAAGTTTTCTGACGACACCACCCTCAGCGGGACATCTCGTCCACCACTGTCTGGAGGAGGAGGATGAGCGTGAGGCTGCCGTGGGGCAAGCAGCTACGACCGCGGTGGGGCCGGCAGCCGGGTGCTGTGATTGCCATAGAGCCAATGGTTGCAGTTTCTTACGCGGCTGTGGCGGCCCGGGCTCCAAGGCCACTGCCTTGTGGGTTTCTGACTCGGCTGACTGCCGACCCGGAGCCGCGGAATTACACACAGGATTTCCCTGACGGAACTTACTTAAGGGATCAATAAAGTTGTACTCTACTCTACTCTAGGATACAGGTAACAGCGCAAAGGTTAAACAGCTGGGGACCATAGTCTCTGTGGTGGCTTCCAGTGCTGCAGTCCTGATTTCATAGCCTTGTGAGGTTCCAGTTCCATCCCCCACTGAATCACCGGCCATCAACCAAGAGGTCAACAATCTGAAGGAAGCCATAACGGAAAAATATGATTTGCAAAACACAAAAAAAAATTCTGAAAGACACAAAAAGTTTGAGGGCAAAGTAGAACACTTCTTTCCTGACCTAAACATGTTTCTGGATGGCATCCGTTTTTTATTTAGAAAACTGGTAACCAACCAGTTTTTACAGGCAAAGAAGTTTTTCGATTGAAGAAACTAATGATAAATGTAAAAACCATGTGGAGAACGATTAATTGGTTTTTGAATTTTGTGTGCTTTTTTTAAACCTCTGTTAGTACTTTGAACGTGATAAATGCTAAAAAGATGTTTTCTTTGTTCAGGAAACACACAGTACGGTTTGTTTTTGAAAAGTGAATTCCTTTTTGTATGAATCTCATTTGGATTTTGTGTCAAAGTGTTTATCTTGTAATTTGGCTTTCATGAATAAACGTGATTTTCAAAATCAAATCTCCTTCTCTCTACCTGTCTCTCTCTGTCTCTCTCTCTCTCTCTCTCTCTCTCTCTCTCTCTCTCTCTCTCTCTCTCTCTCTCTCCCTCTTCTCTCCCCCTCTCCATCAAGTGCCAATTACTGTATAACCACACAGCAACACAACCAAGAAAACAATCTACATAAATACCTAAACTCTTTAGTAGAAGCATTTTTTTTTTTTAAAGTGGTTAAATAATACAAGGAATGTTTTTTTTTTCTACAGCAAGGGGAGATATACAGTATAATACCAATTAAAAAAAACACAAACAAAAATCTACAAAAAAAAAAAAAACTCGCTCAAAATGAAATTAATTTGTTTTTCTGTCTTTTAAACTATATATTTATCAAATTCCTCTGAAACAGTTTTTAGATTATTAGCTAATATAACTGCATTTTTTTTGTCTGACGTAAACCATATGGCAGAAAATTGCATAATGTGGTGTTGAAGATTTGATTATCCCCACCTATATATTTGAATAAGCTCACTTGAAAAGTGTCACGGTGTCACGCTGTCACCAACTCCACCCTCTACCGGTCAATCAAGTGCCCCCACCATTCACGGCACCCAACCAATCACGGCACATCTGCCAGAAGGAATGACATGAACAATATGGCATAAGGCATTTGCTAAGTTAGGAGAAGAAATATATACATATGACTTCCAAGTTAACATAATTTTGAGTTTCATAACTGATCCAACAATTTTCATGTTTTTGAGCATAGAGTCCAAACAGCAGGGACGAGACAGAAAATGGCAACAAATTCTGAGTGCAACTAGCTAGCACAAACAGTCCAGCTATGGTTTTCATTTGGAATGGGATACTGTAATTGATGTAGAATCCAAAATGCTCCTCGGGCATCTGACAAAAACAGTCTTTAAGTAATTACATGCAGTTTTGTTCATGTAGTCAGCTAACAGAACTTTCACTCCTCTAAAATTTATTTTCCACTTGCTCTTTTGACAGGTGTCTTTTCCTTTAAACGTTAGCTCCTTTCCCAAACTCACGATTAGTTAGGTTTCTTTCTCCAGTTAGCCTGCTAACATTCATCTACAGCTTCACAATGCCCATCCAGCGCAATCCATGATTTACCAACACAAAGTCATTACGTCACCACGTGGCCTTTTGACTATGTTGGGTGTGCTTGGTTCATAATGCCAAGACATATGTTTTCATATGTGTGGTATGAAGTCTGATATTATTGTTTTATTGTGGAATTGCTATTGCTATTGTTATTATTTGGTGCTGTTATTATCATTAATGAACTGCATTTTTTTTTTATGGAACAAAATATCCATGTAGGGAGGCCCATACAGGATACTTTTAATAATGTACTGGCCTACTCACTGACATTAGCTCTGTAGGGACAGGATTAAGAAGACAGGTATCCATTACCTTGAGGCAGAGCAATACAAACCCGCCCCAGGCTTTATGTCACACTATAATATATACAAAGCCGTGTGAATCTACCTTCTTCAAATCCCCTGTGCCCTTTATCTGCCAATCCCATGACTTTCATTGGCTGACTTGAAGGATGATATCCCTAATGTTCATGACAAATTAATCCACAGGGGGGAAGGCAATGACAGTGAGCTGCTTGTGGGTCATCCCTTTGGCTAAGTCTGTCATTTCACATTTGCAGGAATTCCTACATAGTTCTGCATAACTAAGCAGCATATTTGAACATCCTTAATGAAGGTGTTGGTATTGGAACATACTTACTGACAACTGGTAGAAATTAAAATGCTAAGAAAAAAAGCTTAATTGGACCTAGGTGTTCCATTTCAAAAGTAATAATGATCACTTCATGAAATCCAAGAGTGGTCCTGCAAAAAATGTATGAGTACTGCCATTTTGTGTTTTCCCTTGAAAATAAAAGGTGGAGCCAATGGTTCTGGTAGTGGATTTTTGATTCTCATTACCAGGATGTACTTATTTGACAGCCTGGCAATGTGACTTGAGCCATCAACCCAAAGTTTGACATTACCACCACCTGCCCTGAAAAATGATAACATGCTTCATCATATGCAACAATTTCTGTTGTTTGCTTGTATACTGTAGATGGATGGGTAGATGTATGTATGGATGGATGGGTAGACAGACAAACAATCAGAGTTATCAGTTGGTCTACAGCTATGTTGTCCCATACACAGCACTTTGTGAAAGTGTGTGTTCTGAAACTTTTTCGTCAGAACCAGCATTTACATTTTCTGCAAATTGTGCTGCAGTAGGTCTTCTTTGTGGTTACAGAGGAGTCTTTATTCACCACATGCATCATTGAACCTTGGATTCCAATAGCCCTGTAATCTTGTCAGAAGTGGCCCTTCCTTAGATCAGCTCTGCACTTACCACTGTCGGTGACCCGGTGTCTACCCAGTGTCTACCCTTCACAGTTGCGCTTTTGTCAATGTCATAAATATCCTTACGGTTGCTTCTGAATCACAAATCACAAATTCCGCAAATCACAAATTCCACCATATAGCAACAAACCAAATGTCTTATTATTTATATATCTTATATATCGTATTATATATCTTATTATATAAGTCAAAACTGGTTTGATGTTTACACTGCTGATGATGTCAATACTGAATACTGCATATGATTATTTCATTGATAAAATAGCAAAAATGTACAATTTACATTGTCTGGTGAAGAAAATATATCTAAAAAAAAACGGGGTGAAGAAAACCATGGATGACTACATCACTGATAAATATTTGTCCAAAAAAACAATACATTATATGAAAGGTTTATTAAGAAAAGAACAGAACAAGCAGAAGCTAAATACAAAAAAATATAGAAATAAATTAAATGTTATAATAAGAACTTTTAAGAAATAATACTATAGTAATCTGCTAGCAGAAAATAAGAAGTACACTAGAAAACTATGGGACTTAGTAAACAATGTTATAAAACAAAATAAGGCCAAATCATCCTATCCAGAATATTTTAATTTTAAAAATACAAAATTAGAGGAAATGGATGAGGTAGCTAATAAATTTAATTAATTCTTTGTGGGTGTCGGGCCTGAGTTGGCAGAAAACATTCCTGTCTCACACTTACACTGGGATTATTTTGACAACATTGGAGGAAGGCACCCGAGGTTAATATTTCTGGCGCCAGTGAGGGACACAGAAATAAGACACCTGGTCAGCAAAAACTTCTACTGATGTGAATGAATTTGATTTGAAGCTAATCAAGGACATACTGGATGGAATTCTGCTACCTCTTACACACATATGTAATTTGTGATTTCGAAGTGAAGATTGAAAAAGTGGTTCCAATAATAAAAATGGAGATGCTTGTGAATTTAAAAATTATAGACCCGTTTCAATACTACTATAGTTATCAAAAATTCTGGGGAAGATGTTCAATAACAGACTGGATAAATTCATAACAGAACATAATCTCCTTGACTGTAGCCAGTACGGCTTCAGGAAGGATCATTCAACTGCGTTAGCACAAACAGAAACAATAGAAGTCATTACAGATGCCATAGTTCAAAAGTTGTACTGCATAGGAATCTTTATTGACCTCAAAAAAAGCTTTTGAAACTGGAACAATTTGGATTTAGGGGTACAGTACTAATACTAGCCTACACAAATCAATTTTTCATTAAATCTAAACTACTGAAAATACATGACATCATAAGCTATAAAACTGCTTGATTTATGTATAAAGCAGCCAATAATTATTTACCACAAAATATACAAGCACTAATATAGATGAATGAATCCAGCTGCCAATTGAGAGGAAACACAACATTTTTAAAGAAGAAAGCAAGAACTACATTAAAAACATTTTCATTATCTTTCACTGGTCTCAAACTCTGGAACAAACTGGACAACAAAGTTAGGAGTCTAGGAACTATATCTGCCTTAAAAAGGTTTTAAAAACTTGACTTTGCAAGGTTATATTTCTGATGCAAATGATGGTTAAAGTCTTACATTGATTCAGGGGACAGGAATTTACAAGCCAATGGCTTCTACCCGTCAACCTCCCCCCCTTTTTTTCCCCCGATGTTGTTGTTGATGTTCCAAAACTGATGAAAGTGAAGTCTGCTGTAATCTGGAAAGAAAAAAAATAAACTGAAGAAATAAAAAATTGATAAAATTTACGGTAATTTAAACGCTTGAGAACCCTCCCAATACTGATGTTAAATCACCTTCCATCTGTACAACCTTTTCCCACACTCTTATCGACTGTTTAAAGCAATTTTTTGTCTCACAGAAATCCAAGACTCATGGAACGTAGCGGTATTAAATGACTGCCAACCAAAAATCCGCGATGAGCCGCAAGTGTTGATACGCGAATGCGCGAGGGTGCACTGTATATATTTGTTTATATATTAT
Source organism: Antennarius striatus (assembly GCF_040054535.1). Lineage (NCBI taxonomy): Eukaryota > Metazoa > Chordata > Actinopteri > Lophiiformes > Antennariidae > Antennarius > Antennarius striatus. The sequence goes on from NC_090776.1 coordinate 15,033,900, forward strand.
ATATACTGTATATGTGGAGTTAAAATGCGACACCATAGGGTTTTCAAGTGAGCTTATTCACATATATAGGTGGGTCACACACACACACACACACATATATATATATATGTGTGTGTGTGTGTGTGTGTGTGTGTGTGTGTGTATAAATATGTGCGGAAAACACACACATATATACTGTATATTTGTTTGTATGGTGGTTGACAAGGAGGAAAAGAAAGAGAGAAGAGGGCAGCAAATTCTTAGATAATCCCAGGTTATAATATTATCAAGAAGAAGGAGCATGAAAGATCAAGAGAAACCAGGAATTGAGCGAACAGCTGGAACAGACAAATAAGGTGAAAGCATAAGTGTTCCCAGTGGTGACTGGAAAATTAGGGGCTATGACCCCCAAACCTGGCAACCGACTCTCACAGCTTTAAGCTAAAACATTTTGAGATCTGTGTCCAGAATAGCTTTTTTCGTAGTGTGTTAAATACCATTCCTCTCACTTTCTCTGAGTATGTAAGAAATAAACTCTTGTTCCAAGACGAAGGTCACTCACAAATGCTCAAACATTACCACGTAAAGTTGGTTGGTCTTCTTGAAAGTGATATACATGGTGCAGAGATGAGGAGCACAATAGTTGGTGTGAGATGTAAGAGAAGGAGGATAATGCATACAGACACTAATGCTCAGACAGTGTATTTGGCTCCATACCTATGCATCATGCAGCACAGTAGGTGATTAAAACATGAGCAGACACATATCAATCTTTCTAAGGAATGTGTGACAAATAAATAAATATAAAAACGTTGCTAATTCTACCATTTCTTAGGGGAGTCAGTGGACCTAACGATAGTTCTAAGTTCTAGTAAGTTTGATTCCAGCTGTGGTGTGGGAATTGCTTCAGTCTTCGTTGCACGGATTTGAATGGAAATGAGACCTCACAAAACTAAGACACCTCAGACCACACAGAGAAGCTCTTTTCTAGCTCAAAATGTATTCACTTTTTGCTTAGTGCTAGCAGTGCTGCATATGAAATAAATCCATGGTGAAATTCAGCGACTAATGTAGCATAGCAGAGATGTTGTTTCATTTAAAACAAATCTGCCATCAAACACTAAGCAGTGATGTTGTATTTGGCATTCCTTGATATGCAATGGGTGCTCTCTGCTTATTCAGCAGCCGTGCTGTTGGTATAGCAGGGGCATAGAGCATCAGCAGGAAAGCAACACTGTACTGTGTTATCACTTCAAAAACTACCATAAACTCAGGTACATGGGTAGAGGCTGTAGATGGAGAGGAGAGAAAGCTTCAAGAAACAGAACATGTAGCAGTTGGTGTTGCTATATATATTATACTGTATATATACATAGTGGTACCTCTACTTACGAAATTAATTGGTTCTGGAAGAAATTTCATAAGTAGAAAATGTTGAGCATAATGTAAAAAACAAAGTATGGAGTAAAGAATAAAAATGATGGTCATTTACCTTTTAACTGCTGTCCTCATTGTTTTTTGCCCTCTTTGGTTCATGTGCTACTTGCCTCACCATGCCGAACAACAGAGTGAATTCCAGTCCTCCTTTTGAACTTCTCCAACCACCGACACAATGCCTTAAACTCCCGGTGTTTTATGGCTTCCTTTTGTTTTTATAATGTAGCGATTGTAGATGCATTATGGCCATATTCTTTGGCGAGATCAACCAAATGCATCCCTTTTTCATGCTTTACTATTATCTCTTGCTTTGTTTGTATGGACAATAATCTCTTTTCTTCTTGAAAATTTCGGATGAAGAGACATTCGTAAGTAGAGGTACCACTGTGTGTGTGTGTGTGTGTGTGTGTGTGTGTGTGTGTGTGTGTGTGTGTGTGTGTGTGTGTGTGTGTGTGTGTGTGTGTGTGTGTGTGTGTGTGTGCGTCCGTGCATGTATAAAGACCAAAAGTTTGGACTCACCTTCTCATTCAAAGAGTTTTCTTTATTTTCATGACTATGGAAATTGTAGATTCACACTGAAGGCATCAAAACTATGAATTAACACATGTGGAATTATATACTTAACAAAAAAGTGTGAAACAACTGAAAATATGTCTTATATTGTTGGTTCTTCAAAGTAGCCACCTTTTGCTCTGATTACTGCTTCGCACACTCTTGCCATTCTCTTGATGAGTTTCAAGAGGTAGTCACCGGAAATGATCTTCCAACAGTCCTGAAGGAGTTCCCAGAGATGCTTAGCACTTGTCTTCACTCTGCGGTCCAGCTCACCCCAAACCATCTTGATTGGGTTCATGTCCGATGACTGCCAGGTCATCTGGTGCAGCACCCCATCACTCTCCTTGTTGGTCAAATAGCCCTTACACAGCCTGGAGGTGTGTTTGGGGTCATCGTCCTGTTGAAAACTAAATGATGGTCCAACTAAATGCAAACCGGATGGAACAGCATGCCGCTGCAAGATGCTGTGGTAGCCATGCTGGTTCAGTATGCCCTCAATTTCGAACAAATCCCCAACAGTGTCACCAGCAAAGCACCCCCCACCATCACACCTCCTCCTCCATGCTTCACAGTGGGAACCAGGCATGTAGAGTCCATCCGTTCACTTTTTCTGCGTCGCACAAAGACAGGGTGGTTGGAACCAAAGATCTCAACTTTGGACTCATCAGACCAAACCAGATTTTCACCGGTCTAATGTCCATTCCTTGTGTTCTTCAGCCCAAACAAGTATGTTCTGCTTGTTGCCTGTCCTTAGCAGTGGTTTCCTAGCAGCTATTCTACCATGAAGGCCTGATTCACACAGTCTCCTCTAAACAGTTGTTCTAGAGATGTGTCTGCTGCTAGAACTCTGTGTGGCATTGACCTGGTCTCTAATCTGAGCTGCTGTTAACCAGCGATTTCTGAGGCTGGTGACTCGGATGAACTTATCCTCCGCAGCAGAGGTGACTCTTGGTCTTCCTTTCCTGGGGCGGTCCTCATGTGAGCCACTTTCTTTGTAGCGCTTGATGGTTTTTGCGACTGCACTTGGGGACACTATCAAAGTTTTCCCAATTTTTCGGACTGACTGACCTTCATTTCTTAAAGTAATGATGGCCACTCATTTTTCTTCACTTAGAATTTGTATTATGGCAAGAAAAAAGCAGCTAACAGTCTATTCAGTAGGACTATCAGCTGTGTATCCAGCTGACTTCTGCACAACACAACTGATGGTCCCAACCCCATTTATAAGGCAAGAAATCTCACCTATTGAACCTGACAGGGCACACCTGTGAAGTAGAAACGATTTCAGGTGACTACCTCTTGAAGCTCATCAAGAGAATGGAGAATGTATGCAAAGCAGTAAGCAGAGCAAAAGGTGGCTACTTAGAAGAAACTAGAATATAAGGTGTATTTTCAGTTGTTCTACACTTTTTTGTTAAGTACATATTTCCACATGTGTTAATTCATAGTTTTGATGCCTTCGGTGTGAATCTACAATGTCAATAGTTATGAACAGAAAGGAAACTCACTGAATGGGAAGGTGTGTCCAAACTTTTGGTCTGTACTGTATATATGCGGTGAGGTTCATGGCTGGGGAGCTGGGGAGGCACACACTTCATCATAATCAGATGAAGATGTTTACAAACATATGAACCTACAGTGTATACAGTGTAGCTTATTCACCATTTAATAGGCAACAGTAAGTTAATTTTAAAATCTCATATAATTATTTACACCTACAAGCACATTCTAATAAAAAAAACTAGTTATGTTGTTACCTGTACCTTTTTTTAAATGTTATGTTTACTTGTAAATAAAATCCATGTGCAGCTCCTTCTTACGGAGCCACTTAGGTGACAAGGAGAAGAAAAAAAAAGGTCCATCTTTGAGAGATCTCACAAAAGCATTGCGAGATCTCGCAATACTTTTGCCACATGCTACTTCCGGGTTGTTTTGGCATTACGGAGAAAGAAGACTGATGAACACCCATTCACGTGGTTCAATTTTATAGGATGCTGTGAATCATAACCACAATGGCAGACGGAGGAGCTGCTATGGAGGAAGAATTACAGAATTTCCTGTGGTCAAGAGACGTCCCTCAAGAGGACATACTGCACATGAGAAGAGACAAGGTGGGCGGAAAACATAGATAGAATGTCACGGTGACTTCAGGTCTGGAGAGCGTTCATCGCTCCCATACTTTAACATTGATACGTGATACACTTATTCATTCAATTTGTTGATAGTCAGATAACTCGCACAGCGGCCTGTTTAGGCTCCTACAAATGAGTGTGTCATAATCAATAACAGAATTGGAACTCCCGACAGTATGGTTCATTATGAGCAATGAAATTGTGGATAAAGTTTTGCGATTACCTGATGTAATTTATGATCCAACAGGCAAACGAGTGTCCAAGCTGCTTGAAACAACAAAAACACTTCTGTCTCAGACAGAAGAAACAACCTTTAACCATTTTCAACGATACTTGAAAAATGCTGACCAAGTCCAAGCTGAAAAAATCCTTTGTTTCTGCACAGGCTCATCTGTCATCTGTGTTGAAAAAATCATGGCGTGCTTCAATTCTGAAACAGGGATCAGCAGGAGACCGGTTGCTCACACCTGTGGAGCAACCCTTGAACTACCATGCATTTATGGGTCGTACGCTGAATTTCGCACTGAGCTTGACAACATTCTGTCCAGCAACTACCTTGAAATGGATATTCTGTGAATTTTTGAGAACTGTCCTTGTAAGGGCTTAATATAAACAGGCATCATCATTGTTTTTATGATTACATGTTTTTGTTAGTTTTTTTCTGTCATATGGTTGGCTGTGAGCCCTATTTCAGCATTGAAGCAACCATAATTAAATAACCAAAATTTTACTTTCCTATTTGACCCAAACTCACCTTCACTGCTGCACTTTGTTAGAGTTGTTAAAATGTTCAATTCATGCTAGTAACCAATAAAATGTCTTCACACAGAAGAAGACATCAAGAGCTTGTATGGTTTATTTTTATAGCACTTCTTGACATCACAGTACTACAAAATGAGAAAATGTTTTGTGCATTCACAAATTGCTATGCTTTTCTGTCATACATGCAACTTGTAGAACATATTCCGTCAGTGATGAAGATCATCTTACCGATAAAAACAAATCAAGAATGTGGTCTACATTAATTCTAATATTAAATACTTTTAAATACCTTGTGAGATTTTTGCATTTCAATATAAGTGACATGTTCGCTCATAACAACAGCATTAAAAATAAGATAGCAACTAAAGTGCACATCAGCAGCTCACAGTGCCATCATATAACATGTTTTTATGTTTGCCCTTTCATGGATGTCAACCCCAAAACATTCAGATTCAGGATCAGTACATTTCTGACAATAACAGATGTTATACTTAAATAGATTCAAGAATAGTGTCTCTCAGGTGCATGTGCAAGTTCAAAGTTTGGTATGGATCTGTTGGTGGAGTCAGATGGGATTCAGCCATAATAATATTGCAGAGTTCATACACATCATGATCACAAGGTACAGTCAAGCGAAAGAAACACTCACTTTTGCATCATTGAATATGGTCCTCCTCAACAGGAGAAAGAAAGTCTCTTGTCCCATAGAGTTCAGGCAAGGCATACGTAGTATTGGGGCGACCACTTGGAACATTCAAGTTCTTTGGTGGCGTGATGGAGTGTGCGTTCCAAACAGTAGGAGTGTCATTGAGCTTGTGCTATTGGGAAAACAAGGTTGGGACATTTAGAAACAAACACTGAAATATTAAATATCTATCCCCTGCCCTCTCTCTCTCCATTCGAACCTCTCCCTCTCTTCCTCTCTCTGTTGCTATGGCAACTGTTGCAACTTTGGTTCTCCCTTTTTATATAGTCTTCTCGATGTGATATGAGTTTTACAAGTCTCCCACAATGTGAAAACCAAACTAATTTAGATACTCACCTGGATGAGTCCCATGAAACAAAACTGAAAGAGGCTTTTGTCTAGAAAACCACCATCATAGGAGCCATTGTCTCGCAGGTTGGAAAACAAACACAACCAAAACTCCACGCATTGGCTGCGAAGAAACCCCTATCAGTACTCGATTCGTTGATTTGCGGTGCTGACTCCTTCCAAGTAGCTATCGATGCTGTCGTTTGCATGAGTTGTGACGAGGAGACACTGAAAGCCTCTGACATGACTATTTTCAGTTCCAAGATCACCTCTCACAACTCTGGGGCAGCCTTTTAAATGCTGTACGGTCTCAATGTAGTATCCTCCGATCAGCTTTGGGTCACTATTTGTTGTGTAAGCATTTAGCCAGACAATTTTCTTTGAAAAATCATCGATACTTCCATTAATACAAATGCCATATGATTTGAGTTTATCATAGAAGTCGATGTGCCAGATGAAATTGGGCCCTTTAGAGAAGTAGTTCTGCCTTGCCCACCTCAGGGACACTCCTGTGGGATCCAGCTCCTTCAGCATCCAGCGTACATCCTCCTTCCTCACACGCAGACAGTGTTCCCTGCATTTCGCGTACATCCAGCGGTACCCATGAAGCATCCCAGAGGACTGTAGTTCACTGCATATGAAGTCCAGCAGCATGGGCAGGTCAGAGACGGATTTGCGACAAGTGCATTCCCTTGCAGCGAGAATCTTTTTCGAATGTCTCTTACTTATGTGAAAAATGTGCCGCCTACTAAGGGCTTCTTGAATGTCCTTATATTTTAGGCCAATTTCAAAATAAAATTCAATAAACTGAGCATACGGGTGGGTATCCTCCATTGCTTTTTCTCCTTAAAGCCAAAACGACCTGGAAGTCTATACACCTGGAGTTTTGCGAGATCTCGTAAAAGTATTGTGGGATCTTGCAAAAGGGCAAAAGCCAGTGTCTTATTGTTCTGGTCCCAAGTCCGTATAAATACAGAGGGTTGTGTCAGAAAGGGCTTTGACATAAAACTTTTGCCAAACCAAAAATTCAAATCAAACCTATGACTTCTGTTGGTCGAAGAAGGAGAGGAGGAAAGTGTGTTCGTAGGAAGAGAGAGAAGAGGAACACCAAGAGTAAAGGACTGAGAGTAGGGACATTGAATGTTGGGACTATGACAGGAAAAGGTAGAGAGTTGGTTGATATGATGCAGAGAGGAAGGTAGACATACTGTGTGTTCAAGAGACCAGGTGGAAAGGTGACAAGGCTAGAAGTTTAGGAGCAGAGTTCAAGTTGTTCTATCATGGTATAGATAGGAAGAAAAATGGAGTAGGGGTTATCTTGAAGGAGGAGTTTGTTAGGAATATCCTGAAGGTAAAACGAGTGTTAGATAGAGTGATGAGTCTGAAGCTAGAAATAGAAGGTGTGATGTTCAATGTTGTTAGTGGGTATGCTCCACAGGTAGGACGTGAGTTGGAGATGAATTGATGCAGAGCATACCTGCACGTGAGACGGTTGTCATTGGTGTAGACTTCAATGGACAGGAAACAGAAGTGATGAGGAGGTGATGGGCAGATTTGGTAGAAATTCAGAGAGATTCAGAAGGACAGATGGTAGTTTACTTTGCAAAAAGGATGGAAATGGCTATAGTGAATACTTTCTTCCAGAAGAGGCAGGAACATAGGGTGACCTGTAAGAGTGGAGGTAGGAGCACACAGGTAGACTACATCTTGTGTAGACAATGTAATCTGAAGGAGATCAGTGATTGTAAAGTAGTGGTAGGTGAGAGTGTAGCCAATCAGCATAGGATGGTGGTGTGTAGGATGACGCTGGTGGTGAAGAAGATGAAGAGGGCAAACGCAGTGCAGAGGATGAAATGGTGGAAGCTAAAGAAGGAAAAGTGTTGTATGACTTTTAGGAAGGAGTTAAGACAGGCTCTTGGTTGACAGGTGGTGCTTCCAGATGACTAGATAACTACAGCTAATGTGATCAGGGAGACAGGTAGGAGAGTACTTGGTGTGTCATCTGGAAGGAAAGTAGATAAGGAGACTTGGTGGTGGAATGAGGAGGTGCAGAAGTGTATACAGAGAAAGGGGTTAGCTAAGAAGAAGTGGGGCACTGATAGGACTGAGGAGAATAAACAGGAGTAGAGGGAGATTTAGCGTAAGGAGAAGGTAGAGGTGGCAAAGGCCAAACAAGGGGCTTATGATGATTAGGTTAGACAGTAAGGAGGGAGAGACTGATCTATACAGGTTGGCAAGACAGATGGGAAGGACGTGCAGCAGGTTAGGGTGATTAAGGATAGGGATGGAAGTCTATTGACAGGTACCAGTAATTTGATGGGAAGATGGAAAGAGTACTTAAAAGAGTTGATGAACAAGGAAAATGAGAGGGAACAAAGAATAGAACAGGTGGCTGTTGTGGACTAGGAAGTAGCAAAGATTAGTCAGGATGAAGTGAGGAGGGCATTGAAGAGGATCAAGAGTATAGAAGTGGCTAGGAGAGGTGCAGTAGAGTTTCTGACTGGGTTGTTCAACAGGATCTTAAATAGTGAGAAGATGCCTGAGGAATGGAGGAGAAGTGTGCCGATGTTTTTAAGAACAAGGGAGATGTGCAGAGTTGTGGCAACTACAGAGGAATAAAGGGGATGAGCCATACAATGAAGTTATGGGAAAGAGTAGTTGAAGCTAGACTAAGGGTAGAAGTGAGCATCCGTGAGCAGCAGTATGGTTTCATGCCAAAAGAGAGTACTAAAGATCCAGTATTTGCTTTGAGGATGTTAATAGAGTAGTACAGAGAAGGCCAGTGGTTTTGTAGTTCTGGAGAAAGCTTATGACAGGGTGCCCAGACAGGAACTGTGGTATTGAATGAGGAAGTCTGCAGTGGCAGAGAAGTATGTTAGAGTGCTGCAGGACATGTATGAGGACTGTAAGATAGTGGTGAGGTGTGCTGTAGGTGTGACAGATGAGTTCAAGGTGGAGGTGGGACCGCATCAGGGATCAGTTCTGAGCCCCTTCTTATTCGCTATGGTGATGGACAGGCTGACAGACGAGGTTAGACAGGAATCTCCATGGATTATGATTTTTGCAGATGACATTGTTATCTGCAGTGAGAGAAGGGAACAGGTGGAGGAGAAGCTAGAGAGGTGGAGATTTGTCCTGGAAAGGAGAGGAATGAAGGTTAACCACAGTAAGACAGAGTACATGTGTGTGAATGAGAGGGACCCACGTGGAAGAGTGAGGTTACAGGGAGAAGAGATCAAGAAGGTGGAGGTTTTTAAGTGCTTAGGGTCAACAGTCCAGAGCAATGGAGAGTGTGGAAAAGAGGTGAAGAAGCGTGTACAGGTCGGATGGAACGGCTGGAGGAAAGTGTCAGGTGTGATGTTTGATAGAAGAGTTTCAGCTAAAATGAAAGGAAAGGTGTACAAAACTGTGGTGATACCAGCAATGTTGTTTGGTCTAGAGACAGTGTCACCGAGGAAAATACAGGAGACAGAGCTGGAGGTAGCAAAGATGAAGATGCTGAAGTTCTCTTTGGTAGTGACCAGGATAGATAGGATCAGGAATGAGTACATCAGAGGGACAGCACATGTTAGAGGTTTCGAAGATAAAGTCAGAGAGACCAGACTGAGATGGTTTGGACATGTCCAGAGGAAAGATAGTGAATATATTGGTAGAAGGATGCTGAGTTTTGAACTACCAGCTAGGAGGCTCAGAGACCAAAGAGGAGGTTTATGGATGTAGTGAAAGACAAGGGTAGTTGGTGTGAGAGAAGAGGATGCAGAAGACAGGGTTAGATGGAGGCAACTGATTTGCTGTGGTGATCCCTGAAGGGAAAAGCCGAAAGAAAAGACGAAGAAAAAGTAAGAATAATAAAGTTTTTTTCTGAAGTGAGGATACTAAAAATTCATTAAACCAAACAAAACAAAACCTTAAGATATTCCTATAGGATATTACATAAAATATCTGGAACCTGGGAAAAAGACTTAATTAATACTTTATATGTGATCGAACACTTTGAGCATATACAGAATAAATTATATGTATTCATATAAATCACTCACATCTTTGTTAATATCGATATTATACATCCATCATCCATCTATTAAGGCTTAAACTTTGTTCTGAAATCAAAAGTTTTACTTGTTTTCAGTGGTGGGTTGTGCTGGTTGATTTTACATTTACAATGCTTATGTATCCGGCTCAGAATATGGCTATTCACTCATTGAGCAGTAACTACAAGCATGGTATGGGTTTGAACTTATCTTTCAGGATTAATTATTAAGAGCGTTTTTTGATGGAGCTCTGAAACTGCTTCTCCTGTTGCAATATTAATCGCTATGCCAGAATCTATTACATATTTTCAGTCATCGAAGGATGACAAATCCTAACCCCTTGAAAAGGAGTAATCGAAACAGCTCAGAAAGCAAGGAGAATACTGACTTACCGACTGTAATTTTAAGAGACATATATCAGAGGTCCCAATTAATTTGTGAATTTTGCACGCTGTATTATGCACTCATAAACAAATATGTATGTCTCTCTTACTTTGTCATTGATGTTGCCCCAAGAGAACAACCTTAACAACCACCTGTCTAGAAATCTCATTATACTATGTATAGTGACAATAAAATGCTTTCTATTTATATTTCTTTGTTGTATTCATCATTTTTTTTGGTGGATGATTTTGTGCACAGATTGAGAATCATTCCATTAAATGGTAAATGTTTTTTTTTTTCATAATGCAACAGCTACAAAGTGTGTGAAATATCTGCAATGCATATGACCAGTACTACTGCACTTGTTAACATAGAGCAAATGTATTAGTGAAACCTGTCCTCTTCAGGGAGGTCATTCCAAAGCTCCACAGCATTAACACCAAAAGCAAGGTCACTCTGAGATTTCAAATTATTTTGAGTACAGCAAGGAGCGACCTTCCAGATGATCTCAGGCAGCAACGATGGGCTCGTAGGGACTTAAAAACTCAGTAATATAGCTGGGAGCCAGACCAGCCAGTGTATTAAACATCAATAGGAGAATCTCAAAATCAACCCTGACTTGTAGCTGCAGTCATTGCAGAGCAGCAAAAATATGTGTGACATACTCTTTCTTAGTTGGTTGAGGTGTTCTGCAGTGTTTTAAGTGTCATTATTTTATTTATTCGACAACTATGAAAAATAATGTGGTGGCAAAGACATTTATCAGATTTATACAAAATATTATGAGGTATTATGAGGTAAATTATATTCATAGGTAGATGTAAGTGGAAAAAAAAAGTATTTGAAAAACATTCAGGTGGGCAGTGTAACTGTGAGCAAAAAGAAGTTGCAGCTGTTTTGTGAAATGTAGTGGGCCAGTGATGGAGCCCTGAGTGATCTCCAATACAAATTTAAAAAAAAAACAAACGGAAAAAATCCACTTTCAAACAGGCGGTACAGGTAGATATATTGCTCATAAGGATTTGTCATCAGTGTTGTAATTTGTGAACATATTGTTGTTGTTTTTTTGTTCCGCATGTCCCTAGCCATGAAAGGCAGTCAAGAATGTGGCCTCATAATATTTATAACAGATGCATTTATTTTAAGGGAAGTGATAATTTTCTTTTGCCATGTAGAGCAAGAGCAGAGAGAAAATCAAGGAATCAAATTCAGAATTCTGGAAAAAAAAACAGCATCATAGAAAAACTAACTTAGAAGAACGATCTGTTCTGTGCCATAACAATAAGTACAAGCAGAAGTGGGATTTGCTGGTTGATGAACCCTAAATTCAACAAGGCAAGTGGAAAGTAAAAGGCAGGAGAAGAACTTAGACCTGAGAAAATATGTACGGTATTACAAAAATTCAAATTCACCCAGTGCATGAAATGGCAAGCTGTGACAGCACACAAAAAAGTAAATGTTCATTCATTCATCATCTTCCAACCCGCTTAATCCGCTAACGCAGGTCGCGGGGGAGCCAGTGCCTGTCCCGGCAGTCTCAGGGTGTGTGGCGGGGGACACTCTGGGCACGACACCAGTGTACCGCGGAGCCACATAGAAACAAACAATCATTCACACACACACTCACTCCTACGGTCAATTTGGGACCAGCCAATCAACCTGAAGCGCATGCTTTAGGAGGTGGGAGGAAGCCGGAGAACCTGGAGAGAACCCACGCAGACACAGGGAGAGCATGCGAACTCCGCACAGAGCGGGACTCAAACCCGAGTCCACCGTGTTGTGAGGCGGCAGCGCTAACCACTGCGCCACCGTGCCGACCTTAAATGTTCAATTGTTCAATTTAATTTTAAATGGCTTAATGCACAACACACGATGCAACAATACAATTGGAGTTTGGGTTTTATTGTAAGTTGTGTATAAAAGCAATGTTTTGATTCTAAAATCAATGACTGAGAATTGATCCCAATTATAAACTGGTTGACGGAGGTGTTCTCACTTCAAAACCTTTGTTTCACAAATTAATTGAAGTGAACATTGAGTCTTTATCCATTTGTTGACACTGTGGGGTGTGGAAGACAAATGCTGACACTGAAACTGAGCAAATGAAAACATCAGCCTGAACTTAAAATAAGTAACTTTTATAATAAGTCAATTTTATAATAAATTTGAACTCGTTTACGTATTGTCAACTTTTCATGTTACTAACATTCAGCAATAACACTGATCTAACAGATCTCCAGGAATCTTAACCAGAGAGACTACTTTAATGATATGATGAGTTGTAGCATTGTGATCGTGATTATCATTAAGCAGCTAAAGAAGAGTGTCAACTGCTCCAGTATTCTCTTGACAGAGGTCTTAAGTGTTTGGTTTCATGCCTGAGAAATACAGTGCATATATCGCCTGACCCTGACTGCACTGATGAATCATGCAGCACTGCAACAAAATGTACCCAGGGACCCATGTTAACAAGGAGAGTGAGGCCAACATGCAACACAAGTAACATAACCTTACGCTTAGCATTAACAATTAAATAATGCCAACGGGATTTGTTACTCTGCTTCTAACGGTGAGCATACGATAAAATGAGCTAGAGTGTTATACAAGAATAAAAGTATGCCCCAAGACTTCCATGAATAATTAGGAAAATTACAAACATTTATTTTATGGATTCATAAACTATTTATAGTTTAACAAAGGAATGTAGTGCCACAGTTCTTGTTATTATGCTTTTGTTAATTTAATGTGTTTTCAAGTTGGATACAATAGAAAGAAATCTATATCTGGCTGGCAACTGCTGCACAAAATAATGGAAGCTAATGTTGTCTTGTCTTTAAAGTTACAATTTATCATAATTTTATCACATTGTGAAATTACAGGGTATAAATACATTGTTATTTTATATATGAAAATTTGTCTTTTGTATTGCATTCCAAACAAGGGGAAAAACAGTTAATGTACAACCAATAATGACCATTAATTTAATAATTTAATCAATGAAAAAAAACAAAAAAACATAATTTGTTGAACATAATTTCCAGTAAATCCCGCATCTTTAGATAGTGGGTTCTCTCCGGATCTCCGGCTTCCTCCCACTTCCAAAAACATGTGCTTCAACTCAGATAAAAAGCATGAAAAAAAAATGAATATTTTTTTTCATAAGTGTAAGTCCTTGGTGTTCAGAAACACTAAACGCAATGAAGAAAAAAAATGTGTTGGTCAGTAATTGTTACTTTTATAGAACAAGTGCAGGGAAATAAATATGGAGTCACTCAATTCTGAGGGAAAAAAAATGGAATCACTCCATTTTGAAGAGAAAAAAAGGACAAACCCAGTCAATTTCCTTTTCCTTAACTGGGCACCTGCCTCAGATTATATCTGCCCTTTAGTCAGCAGTTAAAAACAGTGCAGTTAACACACCTTGGAGGGCTGCTGGACCAAGTGCATTGGCAATAATCGTGGCTCCAACAAGAGATATGTCTCTTGAGACCAAAGACAGGATTATCAAACTTCTTGAAGAAGGTAACTACACGTATGGTAGCCAAATATGTGTGCTATTAACAGTCAGCTGTATCAAAGATCTGGACCAAGTACAAACAGCATGGGAAGGTTGTTAAAGTCAAGCGTAGTGGTAGACCAAGGGAGACATCTAAGCATCAAGACAAATAACTGAAGGCCATTAAGTTTTGAAAACAGAAAATGCACAAGACAAATGAAGAAGAAATGGGAGGAAGCTGGAGTCAATATATGTGAAAGAACTGTGCAAAATTGCCTAAAGGAAATGGGATTTTCATACAGGAAAGCTAAAAGGAAACCATCATTGATGCTTAAACAGAAAAGAACAAGACTGCAATGGGCTGAGGAGAGGCAATCATGGACTGTGGATGTCTGGATGAAGGTTATCTTCAGTGATGATTCACAAATCCGCATGGACAAGGTGATGATGCTGGAACTTTTGTTTGGTGCCGTTCCAGTGAGATTTACAAAGAGGATTGCCTAAAAAAACATCAAAATTCCCACAGTCCTTGATGATATGGGGCTGCATGTCAGGCAAAGGCACTGGGGAGATTGCCGTGGTTAAATTTTCAATAAATGCACAAGTTTACATTGACACTTTCGACAGCTTTCTTATCGTTTTAATTGAAAAAATGTTTGGGGATGATGATATCATTTTCCAAGATGACAATGTATCATGCCACAGAGCAAAAACTGCGAAAGCATTCTTTAGAGAAAGACACATCCAGTCAATATCATAGCCTGCAAATAGCCCAGATCTCAACACAATTGAAAACTTGTGGTGGAAAAATGGTCCACAGCAAGGCTCTGACCTGCAAGGATGATCTGGCAACTGCAATCAAAGAGAGTTGGCACCAGATTGATTAAGAATACTGTTTGTCACTCATCAAGTCCATGCCTCAGAGACTGCAAGCTGTCATAAAAGCAAGAGGTGGTGCAAGTAAATACTAGCGATGTGTTTTATTGTTATTTCTTTGTCTGTTTTTCATGATTACATATTTTTTTCCTCAGAATTGAGTGATTCCATATTTATTTTCCTGCACTTGCTCTATAAAAGTAACATTTACTGATAACAATTTGTTTCTTTATTTCATTTAGTGTTTCTGAACGCCAAGAAGTTGCACTTTTGAAAAAAAAATATTTTTTTTTTTCACGCTTTTTATCTGAGTTTGTTCTACATAAAAAATGTCGGACTGGTGATTCCATACTTTTTGCTAGGGGTAGTATAGTGATTTTTTACAGGTAGGCAGGTTTTCCTTCCTTTTGTCACAGCAGGACCAGCTCTTTCCCTTTTTCCAATCCTTGTGCGAAACTAAGCTAACTGTCTTGGATAGCAAAGTGACAGGAAACAGGGGAGCTTCATATTTACTGAGCAAACAAGAGGATTGTATTAATTTTCCTTTTCAACCTGGCAAGAAACATAATATGTATTTCACAAAATATTGAACTACAGCTTAAAATTGGTGTTTGATCTTTCTGAATGAATCCTTCATGACATGATCTTGGATTTTGGATTAAGCACATGTTAAACTTGTTAATCTGAACATCAAAATACAATAATACTGAACATTTCTCCTCAATTCCTTGTATCCCAGCCTACAGTGGTTACGGTAAGCACTTAAAATTCATCCTCAACGTGTGAAAGAATATATACATATATTTGTGACACTATGGCGGTGTGCGATTGTGTGCTTGTAAATTTCAAATACTTGAAGTACTGTGTAGTCCATGTTTGTAAGACTGCCGTAGAGAACAGTGCAGTTGAATGTATAATATGACAAGGAGCAAATTCATATGAGTGAGCAATCTTTAATGCAAAGCACTTTGAAACACCACACTGTCAAAAACACCAAACACACAATATGTATTCAGCAAAATAATTAAAAATATCTCTCAAACTGCATTAGTTATTCGGATTTGTCTCGTTTTTTGTCAATAACAGGCTGTATTTTGATTGAATGTATTGTAAAATGTGACATATGATACCAACACAGGTTACAATAACATTTTACATGTCCCAGTAAGCTTTGTCAAGATGACACAGTCTTAGTTCTTTCAAATCTTCTTAAGAACAAGGCTCCCCACTGTCCTCCTTGGTGTACTCAGTTATCATCACCTGATTACAAATGGACACAACACTGATACACAGCCATGGGTCCCATAGTCTCATGTTTCGGGATCTAATGAGCTTTGATGTTAATGAGAGTTTACTGTTACAGCACAACCCAAAGGTATTTGGATGGAGTTCTCCATCATCCTCTGTTGGATTCTGATTCCCCTACCCAGATGGTGGTGCAATCTCACCCTTCTCTTTCCCTTTTTTTCCGTGTGCTTAATGCATTCAAGATGTGTTGCTCATGGGCATTCATAGTGCGTATGGACACTGCTAATATCTGCCAAATCTCATTATGAAAGACGGAAACATTTTAACAGCGCAGTAGAGGAAATATGGTAGGTGAACAGCTGTCCTTGAGTCCCTGCTTCATTTAAACCTTGGTTAGTAAGTTAATGGAAGATATAGTCATTGACCAATGTAAAGTTCTCAGGATAATGGTTACAGCCTTTTCTACTCTAATTAAAATTATTTTAAACTTAATGAGGCATGATGCACTAGCGGTGCACTGGCGTCATGCCCGGAGTGTCTCCTGCCTCACGCCCTATGTCATCTGAGTTAGGCTCCAGCTCTCCGTGACCCGCTACGGCGAATGAAGTGGTAGAAAATGAATGAATGCATAAGGCATGATACAGTTTCTCCCAATTTCCCCTTCGGGGATTTCCGATTCTGATTCTAAGTTGATTGTTGTTCGGTGTTTGTTTCTTCATCATAAGTCAAAACCACAGATAACATATCCATACATAAGGATGACAGCAGGTGAACTGACAACTTCCGGTGAAGTTTTGCTCATCACTTTGCTGAGCTCCCTCTTGTTGGTAGAATTCATTCATGTCCTTATTAACATGAGATTATAAGATAATAAAAAATAGTCTACAAATTGAGTAGCATCTTGCCCTCCTGTACAATAAGCAGGTTGCTATTATTGTCCAATATTTATTGTTATTGGGTTATAACAGGACTTAAAATACACTGCAATATTTTTTACAAAAGTAATATCCAATAGAGTGCTCAAAAAACAGAAATTAACATCAAAAAGATATATTAACAAAAGGCAGATTTGTAGGAATCATATAAATGCTTTCTTTTATAATCATATCTTATTCAGCAGTTATAATACTGACAGGAGGCTGTTAGTGATGAAACTGAATATTTGAAACATTTGCAGTGACAGGAACAATGTTCGACACAGCTGGAATTCACTGGTTGCACAGAAATCTCATAGGAGCATTGATGACTGCCACCTTCCATTTGGAGGGGATCTATCTACTGTTAGTAATGTTACAATGTCAACGTTGCACTTAATTTCACCAAGCCTTGCAATGGAACGTACAGTCTTGTATTACATATTTCTTGGTTCTGTATGCTTGTTTGCTTTTTGTATTTTTCTTGATATTTACTGCCTTTGTAGTGTAGATGTTTTCTCCCCTTCGGGTTTGATCAAGTGCCTGTCTGTCTCTCAGTCCGTCCATCCGTCAATAAGTTAAGCTTGACCTCTTTTTTTCTCGTGTGCAGTAAAACATTCTATTAAAGACTATGTTGTATCACAATTTCATAGACAGAAGAAGCTTTGTTGTTTCTGAAGGTTTGTTTTGCTCTACCATCATGATTAAAATATTAGTAGTTTCATTTAAAGTCATATACAGTGCTTATAATTCAAGGTCAGAAAATGTCTTTCTGTCAGATTGTTCATTATTACTATAATGACAGAAGATTAGCACTTTTTTACTGCAGAGAAATCCTCTACCTTTGCCAGTCAAGCATATATAAGCTGTCCTTTCCAGGGTTTTGTATTAAGACTGTCTCACCGTTAATTCCTTGTCTTACCTTTGTAATATTCCTAATGAGCCAGTAAGCCCTGAGATCCCTCGTTCTGCTGTGTTCCACATTCCCTTTGATCCTGACAATCTCTTTCCCAGCATCCTCGGGGGTCCGTACATAGTGTTACCTGAATGCACAGCGTTAATACATCGAATATTCATCGACACCGCACTGCACAATCTGTCCTCCACATGGGAAAAAAAGTGAAGCACGCTTTTAGAACATTTCAAGGGGAATATTCAATGTTCACGCAAAGATGACTCAGGTTTGTTGAGTCAAAACTTGAGTAATATCATTGTGCAGGGTTACACAAACCATCAAACTGGGGGACACATTCTTTGATTGCCACTTCAATGGGTATAATCCTATTATTTATATTCCATGGTTAAACATATGCCCATAGGGAACCTGTTGGAGGTTTTGGCTGGAAATTGGTGAATCTGTGATTAAATCACATCAACAAGGGTGTTTGTCAAATGTGTGGCCTACCCTCTTTTTTTTTTTTTTTTAAGAGTCAGTTGGAGATTTTGTCAACATAAACTTCAACATAAGCCTTGCACCTAATCTGATTTAGGGTAATACTTAGGGTAACAGACTAAACAATTTACATGAAACATTTATGAGAAATAGTCTGGCCAGCAGGAACAGGTATTGACCCTTACTGGAACATTTTTCATGTTTTTATATTAGCAACTTATCCATTACATGTCTAGTGTGCATGTGTTGGCATCATGTTAGAAAGTTGAAACAAGTACCACAGAAGGCATTTTGGGTCAGAATTGGATAAAGTGATGAGTCTTTTTGTTAAATAACTCAATTGATAATTTTCTAAATATGCATCACATTTTCAAATTACTTGTGACCTTGTGAGCATTGTGTAATGATTCACAAATAGTGTAATTTATTACTATTTTCATGATTTTTTTTCATAATTGTACGAGAAGTGTACAAAAAGTGTTTTGTTTATTAACATTTCTAAAATATGTAGATTCTTTCTTGCATTTACATCCTAATTTTGCTTCCTTACAAATCCAATCTTATATTGCTTGGCTTACACAGAGGCCATGGTCAGTCAGATATGATATGGGCAGCTTCATTACGGTGGGTAATAATTACAATTTGGATTAGTGTTTGATTTAATTAAGTGGAACAGGTGGGTCTAGAGGCGGCACGGTGGCACAGTGGGCAGCGCTGTTGCCGCACAACACTACGGGTCCGGGTTTGAGTCCCGCTCTGTGCGGAGTTTGCATGTACTTCCCGTGTCTACGTGGGTTCTCTCCGGGTTCTCTGGCTTCCTCCCACTTCAAAATCATGCGATTCAGGTTTATTGGTCGGTCCCACATTGCCCGTAGGAGTGAGTGTGTGCGTGTGCGTGGCTGTCTGTCTTTGTGTGTGGCTCCGCAGTGCACTGGCATTGTGCTCGGAGTGTCCCCCATCTCACGTCCTATGCCAGCTGGGATAGGCCCCAGCTCCCCGTGACCCGCTGTGGCGGATAAAGCGGAGGAAAATGAATGAATGAATGAGTTGGGTCTAGACAGTGGTATAATGAGTATCCTTCTTGTTGTTAAGTGTTAGCCTTTAGTAACTTGAGTAATTATTAATGTAAAGCAGGAACACAGGTGTTTGTATGAAGTGGTGAGATCAATAAGATAGGGCCAAGTGGGTTAAAGCAATTGGTAAAATACCCAGACATTTACCTAAGGAACCGCCATATACTGTATATCCACTGCATTACCAAACATTTTCTGTGGAGAAATAACTGATTCCAACACTTTTTGTTTTAAATCCATCCAAAGTTTCACATATTAGCAGTAGGAAATGGAAGTTAAAGGCCATCGACATGTTTAGGTGATTAAATTGAAGAACCTGCTCTGCAACCGTACAAGTGCAACAAATATATTCCATTGTTTTGGTTTCTATTGTGCACTGTTGATTGATCTTTGAAACCATTTGATCCCACCTGCCGTTAGTGATTATCCTGCCTTGAATCAGCTCATTAGTGTTTGAGTGTAAACGTCATTTGTCAGATTGTCTACTAGTTTACATTTGCTGGTCTTGCCTCTGCGGAGGCTTTGTCCATACTTGCTTACCTGACATGACCAACATAGTGCCCTCCAGTACCCCCTTATATTGTTATTCACAGTGGGATTTAATAATTAAGAGCAGTGGGAAATAATACTGAAATAAATATAGCTTTTAAAAAATTGTAAATCACACTTATCAACATCAAAGCCTTCTGAATTTCACCACCTCTAGAGTTTTAAGGTAATGTCCCACAAGCAATTTTACCAAATCCTCTCTGGTCTTTGGTGAGCCTGATGTATGATTTGTGTTTCTGTGGAGGTTTGCAGGAACGAGGCAAGTGTATGGGTGAGTTCAGTGTCTTTATTAACAAGTGTCCACAACAACCAACACAGTCCCTTTAAATACCTGCTTCCCCTATCACACCCTTTAACCCTGTGACGTCACGCCTTCCTTGTGCCTGTCTGGTGTGAGACAGCTTTCCCAAGTGTCCACTACACAGGCCACCCTGAACACCAAGAAAAGGCCAACCACTGAACCATGCACCTCTCACCCACTGCTCGCAGACTGATCCCACTGTAGAATCTGAGGCATCTGTCGTCAGGGCCACAGGAGCAGCAGCTGATGGGTGTGCCAGCAGGGCAGCATTGGCGAGTGCAGCCTTCGCGTTCTCAAAACCCTGCACCCTCTCCGGCGACCAGTCCACAGATGCGCTTGCCTTTTGACCCTTCAGCTCCTCGTATAGTGGGCGCATGAGTTGAGCTGCCCTGGGAATGAACCAGTTATAAAAGTTCACCATGCCGAGGAACTCCTGCAGGGCCCTAACAGCCCAGGGCTGAGGAAAGGCAGAGACAGACTCAACCTTGGCAGGCAGGAGACGGCCCCAAGGGGCAAGACACAGTGTCCCAGGAAGTCAATAGCAGTCAGGCCAAACTGGCACTTGGCACGATCAATCCATATTCATTAGCCGAGCAAACAGCAAACAAATAAGTGACAGGTGCTCGTCTTCAGAAGCAGACTGAGTCCATCATCCTTTGAAAAGTCTGCGTTGCCCCTTTAAGGCTGAACGCCATCCGCAAAAACTCGAATAATCCGAATGGAGTGATGACAGCAGTTTTAGGAATGTCCTGCGGGTGGACTGGCACCTGATGGTAACCCTGCACCAAAACCACCTTCGAAAAGATTACTGCCCCTGCCAGGTGCACAGAGAAATCTTGGATGTGCGGGACGGGGTACCTGTCCGGGGTGGTGGTGTTACTGAGGCGCCGGAAATCTACCCCCCTCCCGCTTCGGGACCATATGCAGGGGGGTGCCCATGGACTGTCTGAGCAGCGCACGATGCCAAGCTGCTTCATTGTGGCAAATTCTCTCTTTGCGATTGCTAGCATAGCAGTATCCAGACGCCGCGCCCGGGCGAAAACCGGCGGACCGGCTGTGATGATGTGATGCTCCACACATGCTTCGCGACTACAGAAGAGAAAGCCAGGATGGTCAGGGCCGGAAACTCAGCAAGGAGCCGCTGATATACGTCCCCTCTAGTGAGCATGTTGGCAAGGGCGAGCGGCGCGGAGCTTCCCAGTGTGCAGGGGTAGGTGGCAAATGAAACAGCGTCAATCAGGTGGCGATTCGCACCCAGTATGGGTACCGAGACAGTAGCCACAATAAACTCCCAACCAAACTGTCGTCCATTAAAAGACACAGTCACAAACCTTGAGCAGAAGGTGCAAATGGGCGTGCCGTTCGCCGCTTCAAGCGGGGGTCCGACGCCGCCAGCCGCTCCGCCTGCTCGACGTCGGATAACTGGAAGAGTTGCAGCAAATTGGCCTTCAGCGCGCCGCACTCCCCGGTCAGCGGCGGGTCTTTCAGCAACCCCATGATGCAGCGGGTGGTGGAGCAGTCCAGGGCTGATACCACATAGAAATACCTGGTCTCATTGGCTGTGATCCCACGGAGGTGAAACTGCGCCTCAATATGTTGGAACCAGGGATCCGGGTCGTGCTGCCAAAACTCCGGCAGCTTAAGTGTAGCCTCAAAAATTGCGGGAGAATCAGCAGGAACCTGCGTCGAACTACCCGGCTGGGTGTCGTGACTGGCACGCATGATCACGTCAGGGTCACCAATGTGGAGGTTCGCAGGAACAAGGCAAGTGTCTTTATTAACAAGCGTGCCACAGCAACCAACACAGTCCCTTTATAAAACCCGCTTCCCCCATCACACCCTTTAACCCCGTGATGTCACACCTTCCTTGTGCCTGTCTGGTGTGAGACAGCTCTCCCAAGTGTCCACTACATTTCTATATTTATGTCTTAATGTGTTAAAATGGAAGGTGAAATGGTCAACAGATGCAGGTAAACAGTGTACACAGCACTGAAATGCAAGTAATTACTTCAGTCAATGACTTGGCACAAACTTGTTATTTTGATACATTGTTGCAGGATTGGACATTGTTGTATAAAATTCGTCTGAAAACGGAAAGGCAGATGGTGGTGAGATGAAAAAAGGTTATCTGCACTTTATTGGTTCACCTTGTAGGCTCTGTATTATATTGCTGTATTATGTTGCTTTTAATTTGATGTTCCTCAAATTGCGTATTAAATTATAGCACGATAAAATTGGTGGCTCAACCACAGGAGCGCATTTTGTAAACTTAGTGAGATTTTTTGTTTGCTTGTTTGGTTGTTTGTTTTTTTCAAATAAAATGTACCTCTATTTGAATGCTGGAAAGCTTTGTTCCTCTGTTGAGCAGACACTGCATGGATTATTGTTTATTGCTGTTTAGCATGTCTCTTACCGTTCAACTTTCTGGCTTTATTTACGTGATAATTAAATTGCTTTTCTTTTTCCAAACAAATTGGCATCTGCACTTGTCCCTGGTGGTTTTGTGGATTTAAATAACAGCAAAAGGCATCTGTGCGTGCATGCAAGTACAAATGTACCCCTTGTGGCATTTTTTACTTAAACCTCCATACAAATGAGTTAAATAACAAAACACAGGTGGCCTATGAGTTTCACAGCCTTCCATTCATCTCCTTCAATACAGCCACAGAAAATTATAGAATGGAATTGAGAAAGAAAATGAGGTTCGGCTGAGGGAAAGTGTTTAGTCTGCACCAAGCTTAGCTAGACCAAGAACTCTTTCTTTTACTTGTTGTTCAGTATGAGGCTATCTAGCCTCCCAGGACTCTCTCCTCCACTCTTCTCCCTCATTACTAACGAACTCTCTCTGCCAGGCCTTACCTCAGGCGGCCCCCTATAATTATTCCCCAATGCCACAAACTGGTGAGATGGGTGTCTGTTACACACTGTGTGCAGAGAAAAACAAGAATTACGGGGCTATTATTTGTCAATCAACCCAGGGCAAAAAGAAAATGCTGTCTGGTGGATCCTGAGTGCTAGTTCATCATTGAAAATTGTCAGAACAAAGAACATTTTTATTGATTGATTTATTTATTTTTTAAATAAATCACCCAAAAATTCCAGAGACTTTTCAGAATCCAGTTAACTTCCTTTGAAACGTGTAGACAGGTTTAGTTACTCACGAGTTTATTATTTATTTAGTGGCATAGCTAAACTGTGCTCAGTTCATTCGGGAAAATAGAGCTATAAATATTTAAAAAATCTTTATTTTTTATAGTTTAAGCACCCCTCAGTGCAGTGTGTTAACCCTCATTATGATAAATCAATCAATTTGGAATCAGACAGTATATTTTCCAGTCATTTGTCATTGTTATTATCAAGTATAAAACAAAACAAGATTATTTAGACATGTCATCAGCGACAAGAGATAAATGCGTCTACATCAATAATAATGGGAAAACATAATAAGGGTTCCCATTTAAAAGGAATATCTACTGCAGTATGATTTGTCTTTAATCATTCCGCAGAAGTTGTTCTGGGCTGGACTGTCTTGATTGTGGATGTTGTGGCACTAGTTTAATGAGCATTGTTGTTAATTCTGATCAAGATGAAGAAATTCTTGATTCACACTGAAGTTGGTCCAAATGGGTCGATTTTTTTCTTTCTGGTCTCTAAGACTGCTGTCACTGATCACACAGTCTTTTGTCGTCATTTGCAAAGGTGGCAGATGTGTGGACGCTACATGCACAGCAGGGGAGGTCATCACTGTGGCTGCAGGCAGAGCCTGTTAAAAGTTTTAGCAATCTGCTGCCTATGCACAACTACAGCTAATAAATGAATGCATACTCGTCAGAATTTATGTTTGACTTGTTTAAAATGGACTATACTGCATTTTGAACAATACAGGGAGAAATGTCTCCCATTACAGCTGCAATATTAGTACACTTAGAATAATATATGCAATCAATCAAATCAAATAAAGAAACATCACATTTAGAGACCATGAAAAACACAATGTGATAACAACAATCACCAGCATCATTCTCTTTCTGTATGAATTAATTTTCTACTGTATTTGGTTTATCTTGCTTTTCATTCACTTTAATGTCACATTACACATCATAGATGGATGGATTTAAGCTAAACCAATAGCTCCAAGCAAATATAACAAATTGCATTTTTATTTTTCATCTTAACACAAACTGAGCACAATAAGCTTGTTTTCCATTCTGCTAGCACACTCACAATCCATAACACATTATCACATCAGAGAAATAGCTTGTGGGACAAGCTGCTAATTATAACAATCCACAAATATTCTCAGCCTAAACTTCAGACGAGGAAAATATTAACATATACTTAATTATGCCATCTAGCACTAAACAACTCTTGTATGTAATTAAGAAAAAAAAAGATGCCGTTGACAATTTTTATCATGAGAAAGGTGTTTGAATAAAATTGCATTGATTGTGTCCTACCTTTTCGACATGTATCCCTTGTGGCACATTTGTCGCACTGTTTACAGCACAGCATTATTATGTCTCAGATTAACTCCCCTCACACTCTTATCCAAATAGAGTTGTAAACTAATACATAATGTAATGGCGTGCGTTATTGAAAAAGACGTGTTTAACATATAATGATATATGTTAAACTGAATTGTGCGCTCAGACTCCCTGCTCCAGTAAGGAAATATTCCACTGAAATATTAACTCAGTTTATTGACACTGTGACCTAAAATATTGCACTTTAAAAATTGTGATTTTCATTGGATAGAAATATTGCTTGGTACTGGATGAATAAGAAACCTGACAACAGCAACTCTTTCTTAGGGGGATCAAATATGTCAAAATGTAAGCTATATACTGTCTTTTGAGTAAATTGTTATAAAGTAACAATTTTAACAATTATTCCATGTATAGTTATGGAGCGATCGGTTTCCCCGCCACTGTCGCATATGCTTGCTATAGAGGGTTCAGTTGGGTTTTTCCATCTTTAAAGTGCTTTGAAATGTCTGTTGCGATGGTTGAGTGCTATATAAATTAAACCTGATTGATGGATTAAAGATGGATGATCAAATGAATGACTGACCGACCGACCGAACGAACGAACGAACGAACGAACGAACGAACGAACGAACGAACGAACGAACGAACGAACGAACGAACGAACGAACGAACGAACGAACGAACGAACGAACGAACGAACGACCGAACGAACGAACGAACGAACGAACGGCTTCCTTGGGAAGTCTTCCATAAATCACATCATAATTGAGGAATAAAAAAAAAATTCCTGTTTTAGCTTAGTATAGAAATCAAAACAAGCCAATGTTTTCCAAAATATTTCCCCATTAAGACTTTACACAGTGCATACAAGTAATTCACGTGCAGGCCTCTGAATCTAATACTGGCAAGAAACAAACCCACAAATCAACAGTTGCTAATATCTCCATAATTTACACTATAGAATCCTCAACTAAAATACATCACTAACAAATATGCATTTTATTTTTTTCTGTTTGTGGATCATCCCTTTACAAAAATGTAAAATAATCCTGTAGTCTGAAAGCTGTAGTATTTTCAGATCTATTTGATTTGATACATCAAGCCAAAGGTAAAATGTCATCTATCATATTTGAATGAAGGAAGACAGTTAGAATTATGGTATACACTGAGATACATAGTTACATAGTATGGTTCATAGTACTGTATAATTATTTCAGACAGTTGATTAAAGAAGTATTTATATTTATAAATCAGTGTGTACACTTCTTCACAACCCACATGAATGTCTGGCATCCCAAGGAGGCTACAAATGTATAGCAATAGTGTTTCCAATAAGAAGCAGGCCTTTGCTTGTGAGGTGAAATTTCATAGAAGCTCAAAGATAGTCTAGCAAAGAAAAACGACCATAGGTCAACACTTGTACCCCTTTATCTAAAATCCTAAAATTGCTAACACATGTTTAATAGCGAACACACAGCATATTTCACACCATCAAAGGGGTCCTGAGACTGTTCTGCTTTTACAACAGAAACATCAAAGAACTGCTCAGGAGCTGATGTGGCAGAACTCAAGGGGACGCTGTGGAATATGTTACATCAGTATTCAGAGATGCTACGAGTGAAGCGGCATTCTGATAACAGAGTGACTATCTATTCAAGTTCCGCTTTGAAATCAAATGATTTTGATGTTGACCTTATTTGACACGCTGATCGTGTTCAGTGAATTCCAGAGAACTATCATAGCATGTCATCTAGATTAATTTTACTTATAATATTTGAACCATTTTGTCTTTTATCTATAATGTTTGTTGTTTTTTATTTATTCGCCTGTACAGCACTTCGGTCAACTGCGGTTGTGGTAAAGTGCTCAACAAATAAAGATTGGATTGGATTGGATTGGATCTAATATATGTTTTGTTATTGACAAATTACAGGATTTGCAAGTCCTATTCAGCTGCATATTGTGTCTGTGTGAATGCTTCAACTTTGTATTGCATTTCATCATTTTTATAGGTTTATATCCTTATGAAACAATGTTTAACACAATGAAATTGACATTTGTTATTAAACGTTCACATCTGCCTAAAATAATCTATATTTCAGCAAGGACCTATAATTTCTTGCTATTTTCTAGATTCATCAATATAACAGAAGCTGAGTGTTGTGGGAGAGAATACGCTGAGTGGGACATAGAAGCATGGAACTGCCCTCCTGAAGTGAAGTTAATTATTCTAGAACCTGTAGCTATGCAAATGAACTTTGATATATCTTTTCTTTGCAGGACCAAGACAGTAAACTATCATGCAGTTGCAATATTCCCCCAGTGCATCTGAAATTAAGTCCAAGTAAACACATGAAACAGATTGGGTATGAGATGGCTAAACATTTAAATTAACTTCTGTCATACATTGTACTGTATGTTCATAATTAAAATATAACAAAGCTCTAACACTGTATATAGATGGTAAAATGAGTCTTCTGTCCTTTCTTTGCATAGATGTACAAGTACATAAAGAACTTACACACTTACAGTAAAAGTTAAGGACAATGGCGGGCTTTGAAGACTCTGCTGAAAGCCATTATTATCAAGGTTATATTTCTGACATAAATGATGGTTAAAGGACTGCACTGTTATGACAAATTAAACTTCATGTTGTCAATCCTGTGAAACAAATGTCACTGTAACCTTTGTGCAGTAACTGATTACATGCAAGATGTTATGACTGCTAAGAAAGTGGAAAGGAAAGGAATGCTGAGTAAACAAGGACACTATTGACCAGAAACAACCCTTGAAAGGAATAACAAAATGAACATTAACAACATTTGGAGTCTTCTCAAGAATTGACAAAGAGGTGTGGAAAGATGCATGCCTATTGGACTAAATAGACAGATTAAAACAACAATGTACCAGAATAAAATAATTGAAATTGATTTGTGACATGCAATGTATGAATTGGTTGACAATGTGCTGTAATGAGAGAGATGTTGATGATTTAGGGGACGGGAACCTTACAAGCCAATGGCTTCTACCCGTCAACCCTTTTTTTTTTCTTTTTGGATGTTGTTGCTGATGTCTCAACACTGATGAAAGTAAAATCTGTTGTAATAACATGTCTGGAAAGAAGAAAATAAACTGAATAAATAAATAAATAAATAAAAATTATGAAAGTGTGAAAAAGTTTTTAAAAACATTCTGTGAACAAGAGTTAGACCAAAATTAAAGTTAATGTGTTAATTAACACATAATAAAGCAATACAGATTCATTCAGCCAAGGACTTGTTGAAACATTTGCTACGTTGTGAGGAGAACAAGTGGAAGTGGAAATGACAAAGTAAGTAAAACATGTTAAATACATGTTCATTATGTCTCTCCCCGATTAATATTTCACCAAGACCTGTCTGTTGTTATAGGTTTAAATCAAATAGATCACATCACAAAGACCAAATATTTTACTTCAAAGTGATTGCTCATATTGGGAAGTCTCGTTTCAAATCTGTTTCCAAAACCCTTCCCCATTTCAATTGATCATACATAACTGTAGTGTTAACTGTAACTAACTGTGACTGGGTCAGAATGCCACTGTTTTTTCGGAAAATTGAATAGACATCACTGTCACATACAACATTGGTGATGAATGAATATTTAAGATATGAAAATTAATAATAGACCATTGCATTATCTAGCAATAATAAAGAATGGAAGGGAAAAAACAGTTATGAAAAGGGAATACAGTATTAAAAAAAGTTTGAAAGATTGATTGATTGAATGATTGATAGATTGTTTGTAAACTGACTGAGGAATTGAAACAAATTTCTCCGTTATGGTTTTCCAAACATGTGAACGCCAGTGTTTTTAAAAATTAAAATCAATGTTCCCTCTAATTTTCATGCATCTGGGCAAACACACAAGCTTCCTGATGGCACTGAGTACCACTGTGAGCAACATCAGATGTGCGAACTGTGGCCACACACCAGTATCACACTTGTTAAAAACCTTGGATCCTAGCAATTAATATGGCATACTAAAAGAATCAATTCACAGCAGCAATTTTCATTGGTTTACTCTTAATATAAGTCAGGGGTTTCAAACTGATTTTCACCAAGGGCCACATCAGCATAATGTCTGTCCTCAAAGGGACAAATGAAATAAAAGGAAAGGAAAAAGGAAAGGAAAAAGGAAAAATAGAAATAAAAATAAATTTTATTTTGTGTAGCATCATCCCTTTGGTTATAAAAGCTTAAAATCTGCGCCGCAGAAGCTTCCGCATTCAGTTGTCACAATGGTGGCATACGTCATTGGCGACCAACTTAACTTAGCAGCCATAGATAGAAGACAGTGCAATCCACAATGCGATCACCTCGCAGGTAACCATTATATTTATAGAGTTAAACGGTTGTGTCAACAGAACATCAAGAAAAAACAAAGACAAGGACCTATCGTTCTTTAGAATACCTTCTGGGAAGTTAGGAAGGAGAAGGAGAACACGGATAAACAGGGTCAAAATGACCAAAAATCCAAGATGGAGGTAGCAGAGATGATGCAGAGATGACGATGCTTAGGTTCTCTTTGGGAGAGACCAGGACAGATAGGATCAGGAATGAGTACATCAGCACATGTTAAAGGTTTTGGAGATAAAGTCAGAGAGGCCAGACTGAGATGGTTTGGACATGTCCAGGGGAGAGATAGTGCATATCTTGGGAGAAGGATGCTGAGTTTTGACCTGCCAGGTAGGAAGATCAAAGAGGAGTTTTATGGATGTAGTGGAAGAGGACATGAAGGTTGTTGGTGTGTGAGAAGAGGATGTAGAAGACAGGGTTAGATGAATGCTATGGCGAACCCTGAAGGGAAAAGCTTAAAGGAAAGATTATATATATATATATATATATATATATATATATATATATATATATATATATATATATATATATATATATATATATATATATAGTGTGTGTGTGTGTGTGTGTGTGTGTGTGTGTGTGTGTGTGTGTGTGTGTGTGTGTGTGTGTGTGTGTGTGTGTGTGTCCCTCTCACCCTTGTGGGGTGGTATCTGTGTGTCGTCCTCTACTAGAGGCCTTGGATTCTGAGGGTTCTGCGCAGTATCTTAGCTGTTCCTAGGACTGCGCTCTTCTGGACTGAGGCTTCAGATGTTGTTCCAGGAATCTGCTGGAGCCACTCTTCCAGTTTGGGGGTCACTGCCCCAAGTCCTCCTACTACCACGGGGACCCCATTAACCTTGACCTTCCACATCTGTTCCAGCTGTTCTTTCAACCTTTGATACTTCTCAATCTCTTCGTGTTCCTTCTTCATGATGTTGCCATCAGCTGGAATCGCCACATCTATCACCACTGCTCTCTTCTGCTCTTTGTCCATCACCACTATGTCCGGTTTGTTAGCCAGCAGCTGTTTTTCGGTCTGGAAGCTGAAGTCCCACAGGATCTTAGCCTTGTCGTTCTCAACTACCTCCGGTGGTATGTCCCATTGGGATTTGAGTACTTCTAGTCCATACTGGGCGCCGGTGGAAATTGGATTACTGTTGGTCAAAGAAGTAGAGGAGGAAAGTGTGTTTGCTCGAAGAAAGAGAAGAGGAACACCAAGAGTATAGGACTAAGAGTAGGGACGTTGAATGTTGGAACTATGACAGGAAAAGGTAGAGAGTTGGTTGACATGATGCAGAGGAGGAAGGTAGACATACTATGTGTACAGGAGACCAGGTGGAAAGGTAGCAAGGCTAGAAGTTTAGGAGCAGGGTTCAAGTTGTTCTATCATGGTGTAGATGGGAAGAGAAATGGAGTAGGAGTTATCTTGAAGGAGGAGTTTGTTAGGAAGGTCCTGGAGGTCAAAAGAGTGTCGGATAGAGTGATGAGTCTGAAGCTAGAAATAGAAGGTGTGATGTTCAATGTTGTTAGCGGGTATGCTCCACAGGTAGGATGTGAGCTGGAGGAGAAGGAGAAATTCTGGTCGGACTTTGATGAAGTGATTCAGAGCATGCCTAGAAGTGAGAGAGTTGTCATTGGAGCAGACTTCAATGGACATGTTGGTGCAGGAAACAGAGGTAATGAGGGGGTGATGGGCAGGTTTGGTATCCAGGAGAGGAACGCAGAAGGACAGATGGTAGTTGACTTTGCAAAAAGGATGAAAATGGCTGTAGTGAATACTTTCTTCCAGAAGAGGCAGGAACATAGAGTGACCTATAAGAGTGGCGGTAGGAGCACACAGGTAGACTACATCTTGTGTAGACGGTGTAACCTGAAAGAGATCAGTGACTGTAAAGTAATGGTAGGTGAGAGTGTAGCCAAACAGCATAGGATGGTGGTGTGTAGGATGACTCTGGTGGTGAGGAAGATCAAGAGGGCAAAGGCAGAGCAGAAGATGAAATGGTGGAAGCTGAAAAAGGAAGAGTGTTGCAGGACTTTCAGGAAGGAGTTAAGACAGGCTCTGGGTGGTCAGGAGGTGCTTCCAGATGACTGGACAACTACAGCTAATGTGATCAGGGAGACAGGTAGGAGAGCACTTGGTGTGTCATCTGGAAGGAAAGTAGATAAGGAGACTTGGTGGTGGAATGAGGAGGTACAGGAGTGTATACAGAGAAAGAGGTTAGCTAAGAAGAAGTGGGACACTGAGAGGACTGAGGAGAGTAGACAGGAGTACAGGGAGATGCAGCGTAAGGTGAAGGTAGAGGTAGCAAAGGCCAAACAAGAAGCTTATGAGGACTTGTATGCTAGGTTGGACAGTAAGGAGGGGGAGACTGATCTATACCGGTTGGCAAGACAGAGAGATAGAGATGGGAAGGATGTGCAGCAGGTTAGGGTGATTAAGGATAGGGATGGAAGTCTATTGACAGGTGCCAGTAGTGTGATGGGAAGATGGAAAGAGTACTTTGAAGAGTTGATGAACGTGGAAAATGAGAGAGAACAAAGACTAGAAGAGGTGACTGTTGTGGACCAGGATGTAGCAAAGATTAGTCAGGATGAAGTGAGGAGGGCATTGAAGAGGATGAAGAGTGGAAAGGCAGTCGGTCCTGATGATATACCTGTAGAGGTTTGGAAGTGTCTAGGAGAGGTGGCAGTAGAGTTTCTGACTGGGTTGTTCAACAGGATCTTAGATAGTGAGAAGATGCCTGAGGAATGGAGAAGTTTGCTGGTGCCCATTCTTAAGAACAAGGGAGATGTGCAGAGTTGTGGCAATTACACAGGAATAAAGCTGATAAGCCATACAGTGACGTTTTGGGAAAGAGTAGTGGAAGCTAGACTAAGGGCAGAAGTGAACATTTGTGAGCAGCAGTATGGTTTCATGCCAAAAAAGAGTACTACAGATGCAGTATTTACGTTGAGGATGTTGATAGAGAAGTATAGAGAAGGCCAGAGGGAGCTGCATTGTGTTTTTGTAGATCTGGAGAAAGCTTACGACAGGGTGCCCAGAGAGCCGCAGATTAGCCGCAGTAAGACAGAGTACATGTGTGTGAATGAGAGGGACCCAAGTGGAAGAGTGAGGTTACAGGGAGAAGAGATCAAGAAGGTGGAGGATTTCAAGTACTTAGGCTCAACAGTCCAGAGCAATTGAGAGTGTGGAAAAGAGGTGAAGAAACGTGTACAGGCAGGATGGAACGGGTGGAGGAAAGTGTCAGGTGTGATGTGTGATAGAAGAGTTTCAGCTAAAATTAAAGGAAAGGTGTACAAAACTGTGGTGAGACCAGCGATGTTGTTTGGTCTAGAGACAGTGTCACGGAGGAAAAGACAGGAGACAGAGCAGGAGGTAGCAGAGATGAAGATTCTGAGGTTCTCTCTGGGAGTGACCAGGAAGGATAGGATCAGGAATGAGTACATCAGAGGGACAGCACATGTTAGAGGTTTTGGAGATAAAGTCAGAGAGGCCAGACTGAGATGGTTTGGACATGTCCAGAGGAGAGATAGTGAATATATTGGTAGAAGGATGTTGAGTTTTGAACTGCCAGGCAGGAGGCCTAGAGGAAGACCAAAGAGGAGGTTTATGGATGTAGTGAGGGAAGACATGAAGGTAGTTGGTGTGAGAGAAGAGGATGCAAAGGACAGGGCTAGATGGAGGAAATTGATTCGCTGTGGCGACCCCTGAAGGGAAAAGCCGAAAGGAAAAGAAGAAGATGGTATCAAGGACTTTTTACGGTACAGTACTATTATTTGTCATCTTCAGATTACCACCGCTATATCCGCTGCAGCGGGTCACGGGGAGCCGGAGCCTATCTCGGCAGCATAGGGCGTGAGGCGGGGGACACTCCGGGCACGACGCCAGTGCACCGCAGAGCCACACACAGAGACATACAACCTTCCACACACACTCATTCCTATGGGCAATTTGGAACGGCCAATCAACCTGAAGCGCATGCTTTTGGAGGTGGGAGGAAGCCGGAGAACCCGGAGAGAACCCCCGCAGACACGGGGAGAGCATGCAAACTCCACACAGAGCAGGACTCGAACCCAGGTCTGCCGTGTTGTGAGGCAGCAGCACCAACCACTGTGCCACTGTGCCGCCGTACTATAATTTGCTTCATGAAATTTATACCCCATCTCCATAGGACAAAGGACGTGAATATATCTTGACGTAAGAACGTGACATCAAAAACTGAATGCTAAATGTAAATTTTAGCCCAGAAATATCTACCAATTAACTCTCCAAAAGCCTGGAGTTCTCAGATCTGACCATGAATCATATTCAGTCCCTGTTCAACGGTGTATGCTTTTTGCTCACCACAGGTAAATAGCTGCTGGCCAGATGCCTTTTTCTGCAATAGAGAGTACTCATATAGCACAAGCACAGCAAAGCACAAGCCTAATTATCCTCCACCACATCAAGCAGCAGTTGTCTTTATCTGTAAACAGTGCAATCAGGGAGGCAGCAATGTGGAACGCATCAGAGGTTCTTCACTCATGTACTCCCAGGTGGGTCTGTATCTGTCTGTAATGGACATAAATGAAAAGAGAGGGAGGCATAAAATGAAGTTGACCAGAGGGGGTAGAGACTTGCAGATAGCATTATCAAAGATATGATTCAAATGGTTCCTTTAAAAATTGTTTTGAAATCAGCCCACCTCTTAAAGGAACAGTCTAGTAATAAGTATGTTTGTGGATGTATGGAGGACTTAGACAAATGGATAACTATCATTTGCAAAGCTGCTGGTCGAATACAAAGATAAGTGCCTAGTTTAGCATAAGATGAACTTGAAGCACACAATGATGACGATGAAATTAATGATTTTACACAGGGATAAAAGGAATTTATTTAAATTTATTTAATCAAGTAATCAACTTTATTTATAAAGTGCTTAATTATGTCAGAAGATATTTCAAAACGCTTTTACAGACAAAGAAACCCAACAGAACCGTCAAGAGCAAGCATAAGCGACAGCATTGGGGAAAACCCCGGGCAGGACCCAGACTCTGGAGGGCAGTCATCCGCCTTGACCAGTTGGGTGGGAAAGAAATACAAAAATATGGAGATGGGGACAGGGCAAGGAAGAGAGAGAGAGAGAGAGAGAGAGAGAGAGAGAGAGAGAGAGAGAGAGAGAGAGAGAGAGAGAGAGAGAGAGAGAGAGAGAGAGAGAGAGAGAGAGAGAGAGAGAGAGAGAGAGAGAGAGAGAGAGAGAGAGAGAGAGAGAGAGAGAGAGAGAGAGAGAGAGAGAGAGAGAGAGAGAGAGAGAGAGAGAGAGAGAGAGAGAGAGAGAGAGAGAGAGAGAGAGAGAGAGAGAGAGAGAGAGATTTGATTTTTAACATCACGTTTATTCATGAAAGTCAAATTACAAAATAATCACATTGATACAAAACCCAAAAGAGATTCACGTAAAGAAGATTTTCAATAGCACTGTGTATTTTCTTAACAAAAACACATCTAACCTTTTAACATTTATCAAACTAAAAAAAACAGACAAAATTGAGAAAAAAAAATCCGTTCTCCACAATCATCTCTTCTACAATTATGTCTTTTACTTTTTTC
This sequence comes from Antennarius striatus, assembly GCF_040054535.1. NCBI lineage: Eukaryota > Metazoa > Chordata > Actinopteri > Lophiiformes > Antennariidae > Antennarius > Antennarius striatus. The sequence continues at coordinate 15,068,516 of NC_090776.1, forward strand.
CTTAGTTTTTTCAATCTATAAAACTCTTTGTCTGTAAAAACTGGCTCACCACTTCTTGTTTAACTTTATATATAAAAATTGACGCTATCCAGAAAACATGCTGAGGTCAGTTAAAAAAAATGCTACTGAGAGATATTTGATTTTTAAAATCACATTGTTTCATGAAGTCAATATTACAAGATAGTTATGTTAACAACATCCAAGAGAGGTTCACTCAAACATGAACACACACTTCAAAAAAAAAACAAACTATCATATGACGTGGGCAAAATATACTTGAATTTAACCAAACACTGACTGAACATGAGCTCCTCATTTAACACAGAACATAAGACACCTTTGACACACCATAGTTTAGTAAAAGTGTCTAAATCATTCATAGCACGGAAATAGTTAAAACCGATTCTTTATTGACACATTCTTCTTAAAATGGCTTCCGCATTGCAGTCAGATGAACCTTCAACCTTTTCCTTCCTGCTTAGATAAATCGCCATCTTTGCTTGACCCAGAAAGGAATTTAAAATCTGCCAATCCTTATTTTGATTCTTTCTGCATTTCAAACCTATAATGCATATGTGTTTGTCAAAAACAAGGTCAAATGAGAGAAACATTCCCTCTAAAAACAGGAATCGATTGTCGAGTTTGGAAGCAGTGAAAAGTAGTTTCCTTGTGAGAACAGAATGGACAGTTTTCCTACATATTTGGATTCAAAACTGCAATGGAACTGTTGATGGCTACAGCGCCATATAAAATCCTTCATTGGAGATCTCCAACCCTCTTTGTTAACAGCTGCTTGTAGAAAGACTCCCAAGAAGGGTTCACATTTGCCGTCAGCCCAAGGTGGACCCACCACGGTGTGTCAACCCTATGTTTAAGTTTATCATTGTTTAGCACCTTTACCATCAATTTATACATGTTTTTTCCATTACTGTCATTGAGGCTGATCGGGTCTGATCTCCAAAAGTCCCCAGATTCCCGATAAAAACATGGCATATCTCCCAGTCTTTCGTTCTTCAGGTCCATTAAGAACAGTGAGCAATTGAATCCCAGCTCTGGGCCAGTATTGCCTGTGTTGTGGGCTGCCACACCAGGTCCTCAGGGCCAGTCAGGAACCATTGAATGAATTGCAGCCGGAACGCAGCACTTCTGCTGGTCAGATGGATCAGTCCCTGCCCTCCCTCCTCCTTAAGCAGAAAGGCGACATTCTGAGGGACCCAATGATGGCAGTCCCAAAAAAAAGCCAATATCACCGCTTGGATTTGTTTTAGCAACATTGGTGGGGGTTCAACGCAGGACAGTCAGTGCCACAACAATGATGCAACCACGTTGTTTATAATTAAAACTCGACCTCTAAAAAAAAGTTCTGATAAAATCCATTTCCAGTTTTTAGTCTTTCTTCCATTTTCCCAGTTCTTTTTCATAATAGCCTGGTTTCCCAGATATACTCAAAGTTATTTTACCCATTTGTTTTCCATTGGATTCTTTCTGGTAGTCTGATTTTGTCCAGCCCACCTCCCACCACAACAGCCTCGCTCTTCGCCCAGTTGACTTTAGCGGAGGAGATCTCACTAAAAAGCTGCACAGTGGGTTCCAAAGAGCTTATATCATGCTGGTCTTTGATTGTAACAATAATATCATCAGCATATGCAGACATTTTGAAATTAGAAGAAGAACCAGGAAAATTAACACCAGAGAGACTTGTTTTCAGTTGGTTTAATAAAGGTACTAGTGCCAGTGCACCGTGGAATATAAACAGTATAAAATTAAATAAAATCTGTTCAACCATGTGCTGACCTTGCCACCTCCCCCCACTCCTCCTGACAGAGTCATTGTACCCCCTGATGGCACGGGGCACGAAGGGGGACCTCAGCCTCTCTGTGGAGGTGTTGTGTGACAGCAGTCTGCCGCTGAAGGTGCTTGTCTGCTGGGAGAAGGTGGTGTGCAGGGGCTGGCTGGTGTTGTTCATGATAGCCTTAACTTTAGACATGTTCCTGCTCTCCAGAAGCATATCCACAGAGTCCAGGCTCAGCCCGACCACTGAGCCCGCTCTGCGGATGAGTCTGTTAAGATGATCCATATCTCTTTTCCTGGCCCTGCCACCCCAACACACAATGGCGTATGACAGCACACTGGAAACTACGGACTGATAGAACATGAGAAGGAGCTTAGGACATATGTTGAAGGAGGCCAGCCTCCTCAGGGAGTACATCCTGCTCTGCCCCGTCTTGTACACACAGTCCGAGTTGAGTGACCAGTCCAGTCTGCTGTCTAGCTGCAGTCCCAGGTACTTACAGTTTTCTACCACCTCCACCTCACTGCCCTCGATAATCACTGGCAGTGGAGAAGGGGGTGCCCGTCGGAAATCCAGCACCATCTCCTTCGTCTTTGAGACGTTGAGCTGGAGTTGGTACTGTTGGCACCGTGACCGGGGGTTACAATTGTGGTGATGTAGGCCATACACGCCGATTTTGCCCCCTCAAAAAGCACAAATACACTAGTCTGTGCTATATCCCGAGGCCTGAGTTCACTGTACCCCCTGAAGAGCAGCCGGACTCCCCTTTGGCGACTGTTAAGCTAAATGGCAAGCCATACTCGGCCCTCTTAGACACAGGATGTTCACAGTCCCTAGTGCAGTCTCACCTGATTTCAAAATAATTGTTTAATGAGAGAGACTCAGTCTCAGTCATCTGTGTCCATGGCCATGAAGAGCAGAGCCCTACTGCAGACATTTACCTTGAGGTTGAAGGTCAGGTGTACCTCATGTGAAGTTGGACGAACGGTTAGGCTTTTCAAAAACAGTCCGGAGTTGACTTTTAGATTTTTATTTTCCTCTTTCCCAGAACAGGTGCAGCATGTACTGTACAAGTGATGAAAATATATATAATATATATAATATAATATATTTCCAGCGGAAATAAAGTTGGCCAAGAACAAAACAGAAAATGAAAAAAAAAAGAATCAAGGCTAAACTCAGGCAAAAAAAACGAAGAAAAACTGCACGAAAGGCTATGCCCTCATATGGGCCCTGGCAGCTATCAAACACAGGCGCACCAGGGCTGTCGCCCGCTCGACCATACTGGCATAACTCAAGTGCCTGGCATCCAGCTCCCTTTTATAGATAAGAGGAGCCTACCAACTACTGATCCAATTACCAACAGCTCATCTACAAGCTCACATTTAAACCACATATAATGAAAAGACCCACAATAAATAGGTTATATCATAAACACTACTTTGGGCATGACTTCTTATCAATATGGCATATACATTGCATAGAAATCAGTTTAGCATTGTTACATGTCAAAACCCCCTCCTCCTCTACAGTACTTGGCACATTCCGGCGGGAACCCCTCTATATAAGCTAGATGGTAGAGGCCTGCTCTGTTTGCCCGCCCACCAGAAGTGCCAGTACTGCAGAGGAGACACAGGTGAAAAACAAACAAACTGAATGTTTTACCCCTTTTTCAAGTCTAAGCATCATTTTGTGAAGTTGTAACTTTGAACCAAAGAACTTGAATGCATTCAAACATTAGCATGATACTGAGTGGACATCTTATACTGGGCCCAATTGTATAGTGTGTGTGCGCGTACATTGTCCTTAACCACTCATATATAGGGCATGGTCTGCCCCGTGACACCCCCGTCATCACCCTCCCCTGATACATGCCACAATCGCAGTGTCATCAAAGTACTCCTGAGTTGTGCTTGAAGTCCAATGTGTAGAGGGTGAAGAGAATGGGGGAGAGAACGGTCCCTTGTGGCGCCCCCGTGCTGCTGGTCACCATAGAAGACAAACAGTCCCCCATACGGACGTACTGGGGTCTGTCCGTTAGGTAGTCTGTGATCCAGCTCACGAGGTAGGGGTCCACAGCCATGGAGGTCAGTTTATCCTGCAGGAGCCTCGGCTAGATGGTGTTGAAGGCGTTCGAAAAGTCAAAGAAGAGCACCTTGATGGCACAGCCCCCGGCGTCCAGGTAGGAGAGCACGCGGTGGAGGAGGTACAATACAGCATTGTCAACCCCAACCTTGGCCTGATAGGCAAACTGGAGAGGGTCCATAGCACCCTGCACCTGTGGACACATGAGCTCCAGGACCAGTCGCTCTAGGGTCTTCATTACGTGGGAGGTAAGAGCAACCGGTCGATGGTCGTTGAGCTCAGTAGGGCATCTTTTCTTGGGTACAGGGACGATGCAGGAGGTCTTCCACAGTGTTGGGACCCTTCCCTCCCACAGACTGAGGTTGAACAATCGCTGCAGGAGGTCCCCCAGTTCCGAAGCACAGGCTCGGAGGAGTCTTGGGGAGACCTTATCCGGTCCAGCCGCCTTATAGGGACGGAGCCTCCTCAGCGTTGTCGTCAGCAGGTCTGCAGTGATGACGGTCTCAGTCGTGGTGGGAGCAGGAGGTCGTGGCAAAGTTGGAAGTCCATTGGTTCAGGTGGGGCAGTTGAGCTTCGCAGTTCTTGGAGTGGGCTACGGAGAAGTGGCAGGGGTGGAAGGAGAGGAAGCACAGGAGGAAGGAGCATCAGTGGAGCAGTGTGCAGGACCGGGAGAGGCCTGGGACAAGGAGCCGGGAGTGGTGGGGGAGCTGAACCGGTTGTCAAAGCTGTTTATTTCATTCGCTCAATCACTATTCCCCTCCACAGTGCTGCACCCTTTCCCGTGTCTGGTGATGGTTCTCATCCCATTCCAGACCTCCCGCACCTGTTTTCACCCCAGTTGCTTCTCCAGCTTCCTCCTGTTTGCCTCCTTGGCCTCCCTCAGGCAGAGTCTCACTTCCTGCTGGGCCTTCCTCATCTCCTCCTCGTTCTTGCTCCTGAACACCCGCTTCTTCCTATTCAGGACAGCCTTGACTTCCTTGGTTACCCATGGTTTGTTGTTGGGGTAAGACCTGATTGTCCTGACAGGGGCCACGGTGTCCACACAGAAGTTCATTTAATCTGTAAAACACTGACCTGCCCCCTCAATGTCCTCCCCGTGTGAGCCCACAATACCATCCCAGTCGATGGTCTGGAAGCAGTCCCTCAGCATCTCCTCTGCTTCCGGGGACCACCTCCTGACCTGCCGTGTTGTTGCTGGCAGCCGTTTCACCAGCGAAATGTAGGTGGACTGAAGGTATACTTGGTTATGGTCTGATTTATCTAGTGGAGGGAGGGGGGTGGCGGTGTATGTCTCCTTAGTATTAGTGTAGAAAAGATCGATGGTTCTGTTCTTCCGTGTGGGGCAGTCTACACACTGGACCATAGTGGGGAGAGATGAGTCCAAAGTGAAAAAGTGATGTGGTTAAAGTCAACAGTAACAAGCTGGTTTCCCGGTAGTGCTGTTCAGTCCTGCACCACGCTGTCAGTTCGTCCAACTTCTTCGGCAGCGAGTTCATGTTCCCCTTCGGGCCGATGGCCAGCGACTCAGTTGGGGATGGAGTTGGAGCCTCGAAAGAATGCATTTGTGAAATCAGGACCACAGTACTGGAAGATACCACAGGGGTTGCAGCCCCCGGCTGTTTAATCTTTGTGCTGTCACCTGTATCCAGCGTGTTATTCTGTGGCGTTGGGTTGGCAGCCAGTGACCCATTGGGAATGGAATCGGAAACCCACAAGGCTGCAGCCTCGGAGCCCATGCCGCAGCACCAGAGGCCGCCACACCCGCGTAAGACGCTGCAACCACCGGCTCCACAGCAACCTCAGCAGCTGGCTGCGTAGTGGCCCCGGCCGCCGCCCCACCCGTGGTCGCAGCTGCCTGCCCCATGGCAGTTGATGGCCAGCACTCATCCTCTGTGTTGGGACAGTTGCGCTTGAGATGTCCCTCCCATCCACACTGGAAATGTTTCATGATCTCAGGGGTGACATAACCTTGTAACCCAGTAATTAATTTTAAACGTGAACGTGATATTCAGCTCTTCAATGATCCAATTAGGGATCATTGTAACTTGTCTCTGGAAGGCCTAACATAACTTGAGTGGTATTGCCCATTGGTTACATATTTATAGGACTCAGGAGCTGACCATGTTGTGACAGCTCCTTCTCCAGGACCTTGTTGGTGAGGTACGGCTGTACTTTTGATATGATCACTGTTTTAATTGGGTTAGCCAGAGGGAGGACAGGAGTGAAGGTATTCTTAATCAACACTGCGCTGACAATTACCTGGTGCAACTTTTCAACTTTACAGAGAAAAAATACCACAACACTGTCGTATCCGACCTTCTCTCCCACCACTAAACACAATTCCCCCACCGAGCATCCAAAAGGCGGAGTTAGCTTGATGCCACGATGGTGAGTGAGCTTTGCCAGAGTGGCTTTTTCCTCTGTGGTTGCCCGTATTGGGGCTACCATATTGCCTCCTTATTTCCGCAAAAGCCAGAATGTAGTCATAAGAGGGCACAAGTCAGTGTCTTATTGCGCGGGTCCCAAGCCCGGATAAATACAGAGAGAAGGAAGGGCATCCGGCGTAACACTTTTGCCAAATCAAACATGTGAATCAAACCTATGACTTCCCTACCGGATTGGTTGAGGCCCGGGTTAACAACGACCGCCATCGGCACTGTTGAGGGCGCCGGTGGAAATTGGATTACTGTTGGTCGAAGAAAGAGAGGAGGAAAGTGCGTTCACACGAGTATAGGACTAAGAGTAGGGACATTGAATGTTGGAACTATGACAGGAAAAGGTAGAGAGTTGGTTGACATAATGCAGAGGAGGAAGGTAGACATACTGTGTGTCCAGGAGACCAGGTGGAAAGGTAGCAAGGCTAGAAGTTTGGGAGCAGGGTTCAAGTTGTTCTATCATGGTGTAGATGGGAAGACAAATGGAGTAGGAGTTATCTTGAAGGAGGAGTCTGTTAGGAATGTCCTGGAGGTAAAAAGAGTGTCGGATAGAGTGATGAGTCTGAAGGTAGAAATAGAAGGTGTGATGTTCAATGTTGATAGTGGGTATGCTCCACAGGTAGGATGTGAGCTGGAGGAGAAGGAGATATTCTGGTAGGACTTTGATGAAGTGATGCAGAGCATGCCTAGAAATGAGAGAGTTGTCATTGGTGCAGACTTCAATGGACATGTTGGTGCAGGTAACAGAGGTGATGAGGAAGCGATGGGCAGGTTTGGTATCCAGGAGAGGAACACAGGAGGACAGATGGTAGTTGACTTTGCAAAAAAGATGGAAGTGGCTGTAGTGAATACTTTCTTCCAGAAGAGGCAGGAACATAGGGTGACCTATAAGAGTGGTGGTAGGAGCACACAGGTAGACTACATCTTGTGTAGACGGTGTAACCTGAAGGAGATCGGTGAGTGCAAAGTAGTGGTTGGTGAGAGTGTAGCCAAACAGTATAGGATGGTGGTGTGTAGGATGACGCTGGTGGTGAAGAAGATGAAGAGGGCAAAGGCAGAGCAGAAGACAAAATGGTGGAAGCAAAAAAGGAAGAGTGTTGCATGACTTTTAGGAAGGAGTTAAGACAGGCTCTTGGTTGACAGGAGGTGCTTCCAGATGACTAGATAACTACAGCTAATGTGATCAGGGAGACAGGTAGCAGAGTACTTAGTGTGTCATCTGGAAGGAAAGTAGATAAGGAGACTTGGTGCTGGAATGAGGAGGTACAGGAGTGTATACAGAGAAAGAGGTTAGCTAAGACGAAGTGGGACACTGAGAGGACTGAGGAGAGTAGACAGGAGTGCAGGGTGATGCAACGTAAAGAGAAGGTAGAGGTAGCAAAGGCCAAACAAGGGGCTTATGATGACTTGTATGCTAGGTTGGACAGTAAGGAGGGAGAGACTGATCTATACCGGTTGGCAAGACAGAGAGATAGAGATGGGAAGGACGTGCAGCAGGTTAGGGTGATTAAGGATAGGGATGGAAGTCTATTGACAGGTGCCAGTAGTGTGATGGGAAGATGGAAAGAGTACTTTGAAGAGTTGATAAACGAGGAAAATGAGAGAGAACAAAGACTAGAAGAGGTGACTGTTGTGGACCAGGACGTAGCATAGATTAGTCAGGATGAAGTGAGGAGGGCACTGAAGAGGATGAAGAGTGGAAAGGCAGTTGGGCCTGATGATATACCTGTAGAGGTTTGGAAGTGTCTATGAGAGGTGGCAGTAGAGTTTCTGACTGGGTTGTTCAACAGGATCTTAGATAGTGAGAAGATGCCTGAGGAATGAAGGAGAAGTGTGCTGATGTCCATTTTTAAGAACAAGGGAGATGTGCAGAATTGTGGCAACTGCAGAGGAATAAAGCTGATGAGGCATACAATGAAGTTATGGGAAAGAGTAGTGGAAGCTAGACTGAGGGCAGAAGTGAACATTTGTGAACAGCAGTGTGGTTTCATGCCATAAAAGAGTACTACAGATGCAGTATTTGCTTTGAGGATGTTGATAGAGAAGTACAGAGAAGGCCAAAAGGAGCTGCATTGTTTTTTTGTAGATCTGGAGAAAGCTTATGACAGGGTGCCCAGAGAGGAACTGTGGTATTGTATGAGGAAGTCTGGAGTGGCAGAGAAATATGTTAGAGCAGTGCAGGACATGTATGAGGACTGTAAGACAGTGGTGAGGTGTGCTGTAGGTGTGACAGAGGAGTTCAAGGTGGAGGTGGGACTGAATCAGGGATCAGCTCTGAGCCCCTTATCGTTTGCTATGGTGATGGACAGGCTGACAGATGAGGTTAGGCAGGAATCTCCATGGACTATTATGTTTGCAGATGACATTGTGATTTGCAATGAGAGCAGGGAAGAGGAGGAGGAGAAGCTAGAGAGGTGGAGGTTTGTCCTGGAAATGAGAGGAATGAAGATTAGCCGCAGTAAGACAGAGTACATGTGTGTGAATGAGGACCCAAGTGGAAGAGTGAGGTTACAGGGAGAAGAGATCAAGAAGGTGGAGGATTTTATGTACTTAGGGTCAACAGTCCGGAGCAATGGAGAGTCTGGAAAAGATGTGAAGAAGCGTGACCAGGCAGGACGGAATGGGTGGAGGAAAGTGTCAGGTGTGATGTGTGATAGAAGGTGTACAAAACTGTGGTGAGACCAGCGATTTTGTTTGGTCTAGAGACAGTGTCACTGAGGAAAAGACAGGAGACAGAGCAGGAGGTAGCAGAGATGAAGATGCTGAGGTTCTCTCTGGGAGTGACCAGGAAGGATAGGATCAGGAATGAGTGCATCAGAGGGACAGCACATGTTACAGGTTTTGGAGATCAGTCAATCAAGTCAGAGAGGCCAGACTGAGATGGTTTGGACATGTCCAGAGCAGAGATAGTGAATATATTGGTAGAAGGATCCTGAGTTTTGAACTGCCAGGCAGGAGGCCAAGAGGAAGACCAAAGAGGAGGTTTATGGATGTAATGAGGGAAGACATGAAGGTAGTTGTTGTGAGAGAAGAGGATGCAAAGGACAGGGCTAGATGGAGGAAATTGATTCGCTGTGGCGACCCCTGAAGGGAAAAGCCGAAAGGAAAAGAAGAAGAAGAAGATTTCCGCAAAAGCCGGAAAAGTACCGAACGCAACTGCAATGTAACTGTCACTTACAGAAAGTGAAAATGCATACAAAAAAGCAAAACAGAGTGAATACGCACACATGCCACACTCTCATCCTCTCACAAACTCCCAAAACATAACTGTGCTTAATATATGGTACACAAAAGTGTGTACAAATATATAAAAAAGCAAAAAAAAAGAGTGAATAGATGCGCAGAAATGCCACATACTCCTCCCTCTCCTCAGATCAGAGAGAGAGTGAGAGTGTGGCAGCTAGGCCAGAGAGAGTTTCTGTCTCAAGTTTGGATAGGCTTGCAAAGATGCATGCCTATTGGACTAAATAGATGGATTAAAACAACAATGTACCAGAATAAAATAACTGAAATTGATTTGTGACATGCAAAGTATGAATTGGTTGACAATGTGCTGCAATGAGAGAGATGTTGTTGATTTAGGGGACGGGAACCTTACAAGCCAATGGCTTCTACCTGTCAACCCTTTTTTTTTCTTTTCGGATGTTGTTGATGATGTCTCAACACTGATGATATTAAATTCTGTTGTAATAACATGTTTGTAAAGAAGAAAATAAACTGAATAAATAAAAAAATATTTATTTATTTATAAATAGATTCAGCCACTGAAGTGGGGACAGGATTTTTACAAGATCAGTAAAAGAATAAACTTTGTTTTATGCTGATGTTGCAATTATTTACATGTGTCATCCTACACAGTATGAAACATTCTGTCATTTATGATTTTGATACTGTTCCACTTATCATTCATGAATTGAAATAAATTACCAAAGCTGACAAATGAAAGAAAGCTATAAATATACAGAAAATATTTCTGAACTCTCTTTGAATTATTAAGTTTCAGAGCAATGTGTTTGAGTTAGCATTTCTTCTTTAACTTTCACCATCAGAATTTATGAAGACACCAAAACACACCGAAGCCTCTTTTTTCAAGCATACCTCTAGGCTCACTGCTTGTGCTGTTACCTTTATGTATGCATTTGACTGTGGCAGTTTTATGCTGCATATTTACATTCATCTTTTCAATGCCCTCATGTTTTTTTATATTGTGTACCCCACTTCAAGCATTCATCTTAAAATGGCGAAAAATGCCTTTTAGATATGCTGCTCCTGCAGTTTGGAATTGTTGAAGACTGATTTGATTCTGGGGGAGCCGGTCATTTTAGGTGTCAAAAATCAATTCAAGGATTTGGAGGAAGGCACATCAGGCTGCAGTTGCTTTGACTGTGCTATTTGCCCCTGTGTAATCCAGGACGTGATGACCCAAGTCTTATTTTGGTATGTACATGGTGTGATCTCAAATTTTATTTTGCTGCAACTTTGTGTTATATAGAATGTTGTATGCTTGAATTTTGTTTACTTAAGTGAAATCTTTTGGATGTGGGTATATTTGCATAGAAAATTTGAATTTTCTTGTTTCAGTTGAATTTAAATGATAAACAAAACAAAATTTTATTATGATGTTTGATTCATAATAATATAATTACATTATGCAAACATGTTAATACTAATGGGACTGCAGCCTGTGCAATCACAGCATCCACTCAACGGTAGGTTGATGTTCAAAGAATTATTTGAATAATAACTGACACTTAAATTGCATTGTTTGTTTTTACATTTTCTTGGTCAGTTTTGATCTGATAGGAGTGTGTTCAACACAGCTACGTGGTTAGCATTGGTTTAGTCATAGCTAACACAGAAAAGTACATGTGGCAATTACCTGAAAAAGAAAAGGTTTTGAATGTACATATCCATAACAATCTATTGTGTCCTGGTTGTCTAATATTAGTCAACTCATTTTTATGAAACAAAATTATTATGATTTTGTGGTGATTAAAACTTTACTGAACACCATCTGTTTTCCGTAGCCCTTGAACAACACATGGGACCTCACAGTCATTTGTACAAGGTGAATAGTTATGTGATGCCAGTATATTTGAGTAGCTCAGTGTTTTGGGTTGTGTGTGATGTCTGCACTTTTGGAACAGAGTCAAATAATGCATCAAAAGATAGCCATGATGCACCCACACACTCCATTTCGCAAATGGTTGAAACATTTAAATGGCTCACTTAGTTACTTAGATTTTGTGTATTAACAAGCAGGTTGAGGATATCAATCAAACCCAAAATAAAATTAACATTGAAGTTGCTCTTCAAAGACAGTCGGCCATCATTTCTGGCAACAATGCAACGTTCCCATGAATTGTAATAAATGTAGTATGAATAATAATTATTTCTTGATGTTATAGTATTATTCGATGTTCTTAACTTTACACATGCAAAAGCAGCATATTTACCATAAGTAATGACCAATAATGTAACACGAATGTCTTGAAAAAAAATATTGTATATGCACAACATATTTTAGCACCTACATGCATGTAAATTGTAGTGCTACGGTAATTTTAGCTTTAGTAGCCTTCACTTGATTAGTACTGTATGTAATCACATAGCTCAATGGCTGGTGATTATTCATGATCAATCTATGAGGAGGATGGACAAAAACAGGAGGGAAAAAGAAAGTGGCTCAGAATTGTTTGACCGTCTGTTGTAAAAAAAAAAAAAATGCTGACTCCAGTACACACAGTCCTCAGTATTACGTTGTACTTGCCTGGGGTACTTTCATTAGCCTTTATGCTGGTGGGATCATGCCATGCTGATTGCTTGGCTAGCTTATCATAGTCTACTAATAGCATTGGATGGCATTAAACCTTTAAAGTTTACTTGTGTATGGAGTAGATAATTGGTTCCAGAAGCCTGAAAGTTAGAAAGGCCAACTTATGTTACAGTGCTTTAGTGTTTGAAGGCTAGTGTGTGCCGTTGGCAGCTGGTGAACCTTTAGGTGTATTTGATGCTTGAACCTACATTGACAATCTGCTACTTTGTCTTTGGGTTTTGTGATGTGTCTGCAGTTCTGGAAGCCTCTCTAGCCACTCCTCCTGGGATTGAAAGAGAACAATGTTAAACATTTTATCAAAGTGAAGAGGCATCAATTTCTGGCTATACTGCTCAAACTGAGCACCATTTGTTTTTAGATGTATTTTTATTCAGTGTGTCAATGAAATTATTATTATTATTCATTTATTTTTATTTATTTTATATACTGATTATAATCCCCGCAGGGAAATTAGTAGCACACTCTAGTTAGTTCAAATCAAATCAAGCATATATATGTGTGTACAGGCCCTGAACACACAAACACACACGAGACCTGTACGCATGCAGTGGGAGGTAGAGCAGTGGGCAGCTCCTTTATTGGTGTGCCCCAAATGAACAACTTGTGAGGGGGACGGCGCCTTGCTCAAGGGCGCCTCGGCAGTGCTCCAGAGGTGAGCTGACACCTCCCACTGTCAGCTCACCTCTGGGTGTTCTTTTTTTGGGCAGGAGCAAGAATCAAACCACCGATCTTTGAAACATTGGACGACCCGCTCTACCGCGTGCTCTACCACTGAGCCACTGCCGCCCCATTACTGAACTGCAGGAGCATACTGCACACATTTAGAAATAGAAAACACTGAAAATGCCCATGTTGTGAATAAGAAATGTTAGCATGCACACACACACACACACACACACACACACACACACACACACACACACACACACACACACACACACACACACACACACACACACACACACACTCAAACAAATGAGGATTTTATTATCATCATGTTTTTCATATTTATTGATGGAGAATGAATGCCTATGTTGGTATAATCATAGCACTTTTTTGTTTTTAATAAACTTTTTTTTATTCATAAGTTAATTCATGTGATGTCACATCCAACATAATGTCTACATACATTTGAGGATACACATTATTTAGCCAAAGTGATTCTATCTTTGAACATGGTTTTGTTGGTAAGAACCCTTGTGTGATGGTAACAGCATGGTAAACAAGCCAATGCCATTCAAAATCAGATGCTATGTGATGTCGGGTCAAATTTCTGGGGCTTTTTCTGACCGTTATTTTTGTTCCATTGCAATATATTGAATTAGTAATAGTAAGCGGTGGTATTTTTATTCAATAATTTCCCTTCAACTTGTATACGACTGAGGACTTAGGTAGTGACTAGCTTCAGGATGATCTTGGCTCTTTGTGCTTTTTTTTTATTTTTTTTGTCATGTCTGTCTTGGTATCTGGTATTTCTCAAATCCCCCCAGCCACATTTCAACTATACACACCTTGTCTTCACAGTTGTCTATCTCGAATAAGTTGACAGGTTTGCGGCAGTAGACACAGGTTGATTTATTGGGTGCTTCATGTTCTAGTGGTGCATGTCTGACTTGAATCTTCTTGGAAAGACATTTAGCTCTTTTTTCATCTCTCTGGAGTATCCTAGATACAGCACACAGCATGTGTTGACCAAGTAACAAATGACATGTTTGTATTTGGGACTATGAATAGTTTGTGTGTATCAGCAGCTGAAAATACATCATAAAACATATCATATAGGTCAGGAATAGAATCTTGCAAGTGCTGGAATTAACACTTGTTCGTTTTTTTCAGCTGAATGGTACTTATTCACATATTTTGGAAAAAAAAATACTTCTCCAGAAAAGCAGACCTACATCATAGAAAGGTAGAAATAACAAGTAATTGAAGCCTAAGCTGAGGATTCTGTCTTTTTTTATTCAAAAAGTCCCTGGTTTAAACCAGGTTTCCAAGTCAACAGCATCTTTTTTTCGACAGAAACCTGACATTGCGGTAGGCTTAAGTGCTGCTCTGCGTATTCTGGTTTTCATGCACAATGACTCCTTGGGGCCAAGGCACTAAAAGCCATTAGCACTCCCAAATGCGTAAAAATTGCATGAATCTATAAATCTTTCAAAGCAGTGGATTGAATTTGTACTCCTAATAAAAGATAGGTTTTGGATGAACTGTGCTTCAGCTGAATCAAGTTGCAAGCTGCAATGGCTCTGATGTTTATTAAAGCAGAAACATGAAAACTTTATTCTCCATGGATTTGTTACTCTAACACTCCAAAAGCCTCTTCAATAGATGGATCTTTAACAGAAAGGAATCTATCCATTGTATCTTTTAAAATATTTAGATGTCCCATTTTCATTTGCATGTAGCAAAGAGAAGACTTTTTTTTGCAGCTCATGTTGGAAACATGAAAAAGAAAATAGAAGCGAAAATCAAGTTCAGCAGTATCATAAAATCTTGAAAACAACCACTCGTACTCATACACATTTCAGTTTACAAGAATGTTGTACGTTTTGGCCCAAGTACATATATTTTAGTGGGATGTTCTTCCTTGGCTAACAACATTGATTTTCTGCTGTCTGTGTGATAGTTTTAAGGTTACCTCTTATATCAAAGAGGGGTTGTTACAAAGACACCACGGTGTTTATGCCAAACTGTGAAGGACAGTAGGAGGGGCAGACAAATAGGGATGTGGGAATCCAATCGCCCAGCACAAGGGCGAATTATCTGACCAAGGTGCTGAGAGTGGGGTGTCTTCAGCCACTAATTGATAAGAGCCTTCTATCTTTAGTAAGCAGCAGTGTTTGGCTCAGGACATCAAAACCTTGGCTGTGGCTGAAAGGCTTGTTGTGTCCCACTCCCTTCTCATGCTGCACTATCAGGGGAGGGTAAAAGTCAGGATGTCACCTTGCCAGGGGGTCACTTTTCTACTTTCATGCATGAAACACTGGACTTGTGTTTACCAGGATCAATATGAGGTTCTATTTCTTTCACATAAAAATGTTATCAGGCATACAGGTTATCTTTAAATTTAATTGTATCTAAAAGCAGCAAAAATAACAATTTAAATTTAAGGTGCAGAGAAAGAAATGGAAAAACACAAATACGACATCCCATCATTTTGGTTCAATGTTACTTTTATGAATGGCTCCGTGGCGCACTGGTGTCGCGCCTGGAGTTTGCCCCACCTCACGCCCTAAGACAGTTGGCATAGGCTCCAGCTACCCGTGATCCGCTACGGCGAATAAAGAGATTTGGAAGATGAATGAATGAATTAATAAAACAGGTACAGGTATGTGCAAGCTTGTTCAAGCTGACACTCAGTTTGCTAGTATGATATTTGAGTGGGAGAAACTCTTATCACTAGCGTCATGCTACTTTTTGATATGTACGCATTCAGTTTTCTGGGACAGCTTTTGGCTTTTTCAGGATAAAGAAAGACATTCCATAGAAGATAAATGACTTTAAATTTTGTCACTCTCTGTACAGCAAACTATCTGATAAATCAACTGCTACTGAATGGAGTATATTCATGCTCCAAAAGACAGAACGTCAACAAGGTCACTGAGGTAGCAGCACCCTAATTACAAGTTTTATTCATTAATTTAATTTATTAAAATCTAACAGAACAAGCATAAAGAGTCTGTTGTTTCCCCCCTCACTTTCTAATTTGAAGGAATAAGATTTTTGTAAAATGGATGAGCAATTTGGCCAAATTTTTAAAAAATGTAAATAAATTATATTTTTTCCAACCGATCACTGCTCAGCCTATAAACTCTAACTGCACCCAATTCAGTCTCCAAAAACTATATGTATTAGCATCAATGCTCTCACTTTATTAATAACAGTTAGGTTATTAAGGGACACTATCACTAACATAGAAAGTGGGAAATTATGTCATTATAGTTCAATAGCCACATTCAATTCACGGACCAAGTTAAACAGTTCCTAAGAGCTTTAGCTCTAGTTACATATTCACAAGTCCACCACAGCTACTTCCTGATTGAAGACATTTTTTTATTAAAAATGTAATGTTCTTACAATGAATTCAAAAATTATGTGGTTCTATAAAGCGCACTGTAAACACTGAAAAGGATAATTTAAACGCCCGGTTTTACAGTGTGGTACTACTTTTTTCCGCAAGAATCTTTTGGGGTTTTTTTTTACAATTGTTATTATAACTCAAATCCATCTAATCTATTAAAACTATGGAATGGGGACTGTATTATTAAACTTAATAACTTTAATTCTATGAGGATATTTTCAGACAGTGTGTTTTTATTACAAGTGATACACACCCCATTATTCCCTTTAATTACTGATATCAGCTGTCATTTGAATAATTATGTTTTGAAAAAATAACACATTTCTTAATTATGCTCATGTTTAATTTTCCTAATGTTCCATCAGTGACAAATAAGGATATACAAGCAGCAGTTTGGTGGAGATGTCAATTGCTTTGAAAATAGGCTCATTTCTCTGAGGTCATGGCATTGATTAGCTGCAGATGCCCTGGGGCCCAGAAATGAGGCAGGTTGCAATCTGACCTAAATTAGACAGTAAGGACAACATCTAAGCCAGTTCAATTAGCAAGTTCTAATCCATACTGATTACTTAAAGCCACACCACCATTGATGACTAATTCCCCACTTGAATGACAGTCAGTCACCCAGATATGAAATGCACTAACTTTTGATAGTTAAAGCTACCGGCAACGTAATGTCTTTTTCATAGTGAAATTATGCAAACAGTGCACGGAAAGGAAGTTATACATATGATGTCTTGCAAGGCATCTGAAACTATGCAGAACATAAAAGGCTGTTTATAAAAGTACTGAATCTGCAATCTAACGTCGTTTGTATGAGCAAAGGAAAATCTAGGTTGGTAATCTTTAAGAGACAGAAGGGAGATAATTCAATTATACATTGCCGCCAAGCCTCCTCACATCAGACATCCATACCAAGCTGCAGCTATAACATGAAAAATGTCTGTAAGAGTAAAACATCTCTGCCAATTTACAATAGTTTTAAAATTTGTTTTCTCACTTCATTTTTTTTTCTTTTTTTTAATACGGTGCATTGGCTGTAAAGTAAAAACAAAGCAACAAAAAAACAAAAATATTCAATCAAATGAAATCTTAGACCCTGTAATTGGTGTGTTTTTCAAAAGGAGAGATCTGCTATGTGTCTCTTTCTTTTAGCTTGCTGATAATCAATTAATAACACATCAGAGGTGCCCAGCAGAGCCTAGTATCACGCTTTCAATTACTCAGTCTTTATGGAAAACAATCAAAAATTTAGATGAACTGAATCTTAAAGTCAAGATGTTGCTGATTAAAAAAACTAGACATTAAAGAAGAAAACTGATGGCAAATATCCAAAGGCTTGACTTTTTTAAAAATTGTATTCTATATATTTTAGTCAAACACTGATATGATTTGTCACAGATGGCATCATTTCTCAATGAGTTATATAAAAAAAAAAAAAGAAAGACAAAAAATTAAAACACGCCATGTATTATTACTGCAATTTAGGCATTTTATTAGTCAGTGCTAAATCGTTGAACATGTTGGGTCACTGCTTGGATGCAGATTAACATCCATATGTGGAGGCATTTCATGAAGTATCTTGTTTCATCTAAATTGTTTAATTGTGACCCTGTGCTGTTTTTGTAAATGTACGGTGATGTTTAAACAATGCTGTGTTTTTGTCAGAAGCTGGTATTTCTTAACAAATAATTGTGTCTGCTTTTTTGAAGGATGACAAGCTTCCAATATGTATCCCTTAACTGATGGCAGCAGACAATAAGGTATACTCATGATAAATAAATATTATGCCTTGTTCTGATATCAACTAACACACAGCAAATCATTAGACTGGCAGAGCCAAATGATGTCTTATCCTTCACTACTCTCCCACCTCTTTTTATTGCTCCACCAAGATTAATGTCCCACCGCCATCAACATCACCGCAAGTTGCATATCTAATGTAAAAAAACACTCAATGAGCCTTCTCAGGTGGGTTTGCAGGTCAGACAGAATTTAAGACCTCCCATCGCCACAAATACTCTTAATGTCCTTTTGAGGCTGCTCACACCAGAAAAGGAATACATTACAGGCAGAACAGAATCACAGGCTTTTTTTTTAACATCAAACTCCTGCCTTGCATCACCTTTTTTAGTCTTCCACTCCTGCTAAACCTTACAGCCCAGTTTGACTTACTTATCCCAATGCAAGGTGAAACTAATGTGACCCAACCAATCTGATAGCATGAAACCTAAATCACTCAAGTAAAATACACAAGAAAACGTATTTTTTCTAACTTCACAAGCACGCACATACTGCTGCAAGTTTCACAGATGCCTGCATTACTATTCAGTGGGGAAAAATCTTGGTGACATGTAATACATCACCGTCACCTGGAGGCACTTCTGTTGTACAGTTGACATGCAAATATGAAAAGAAAATGTTTCAATGGTTTGGACTATACACTTTATCCCAAAAATATCCTTTCAAATGCCAGGATAGATGTGTATGCATGCCTGAATGTATGGACAATGGTGGAGGCATTAGAACATGCTCGCAGCACGGTGGGATGACAAATACATTCCACACACCATTGACCCCCACCTGCCAATGCTCTCACACGTATCCACATGATGCACATCAGGGTCATAGAGTCTTTGCGTCATGGAATATTTGCGAAATATGACATGAAGGGAGTTGTGGGAATGAGTGTGTGTACACATTTGTGTGTGTGTGTGTGTGTTCATGCGTGTGTATGTGTGTGTGTGTGTGAGAGAGAGAGAGAGAGAGAGAGAGAGAGAGAGAGAGAGAGAGAGAGAGAGAGAGAGAGAGAGAGAGAGAGAGACAGAGAGAGAAAGAAAGAGAGAAAGAGTATTTGGGGACAGGAGTGATTTCACCCCGAACAATGAACCGGGTAGGAAGGCTGAATGCCCTTGACTAACCTTGTAGGTTTTACTGAGGTTTTATGAGAGGGTATAAATCATTGTGATTTTTTTTTTTTTAAAGCCGCTGTTTTTACAATGTACAGCCACATTGACAAGGCAAATGTGCACCTCTATAACAAAGCCTATTACACATACTGTGGAGCACTCTGGGCATTCAACACAGCATGAATGGATAACTGTGTTGTCCTATGCCAGTCAGAATGGCAACAATGAGAAATATTTTCACTGATCCCATGAATTACACCTGTGGGAAACATAAACTGCAATTAATCTGTGTATGCAGGTGAATGAAAAATACATAATCATATTGATTGCCTGCCACCTCAATGAGATCTCCATGTTTATTTCATAAAATGTGTAAATACAAACAAAGGGTGGGAAGAAGAGGGGTGTCATGGCACCCTCAAAAAAGACTTCATCTATACAGCTTTACCCAAAAATCACCAAAAGTGCAGCTCTTCACTGCTTCGCTCTACTTTGTTCGAGATATTTCCACTCAACACAATAGTGTACTCTTTCTCCTGATCATATATTCATGTATTCATGTGTTTTTAAAGGGATTTGGTGGCATACGTCTGTAGAAAATAAGCATCAGGAGTAATAACAAGAGTGAAAGATAAAATGCAACTTCTCTCCCATACTTCCATCAGAAATTTAAACAAAGAAAAATACAGTGAGGCTTGTATGATTTGTGTATTAACAACCCTTAACCTGTACTGTGCAGCTTTGTATTTGTGGGAAATTTTATATGTAACGTCAAAACATGCATTATGGACTGGAGGAAGGAATCATTTGTATGACTTTAACCAAAAAGCAGTTTATTCATTTATATCACACTGCACATGTTGATCCTCTTCAATAACCTTGTTCTTTTCTTCTTCACATTCGTAGACATTCTCATTTCTCTTAACCACTGCATTTTGTTGACATTTTCCTCCTCAGTCTTAGTGAGGTCAAGATATAGTTTGGATATATGTACAGCCAATTCTTGATAATACAGTGTTCTGCACCTTCCTGCCTCAAACATTTCTATCTCAACACTAGTGGGCAGTCACAGTCCACCTAGGCTGAGTGTGTTGATACCTGGATGCCAATGTGATAGGACACACCCATGCACATGTTTAGCTTTCTCTTTTTTGCCATCCGCATGCTGCTTCTTTTGTGTCTGTTCTTTAGCTCCTCACCAAATAAGGTGTTCATTAAGGTGCACCACTCAGAACACAGCAATTGACAATATGGTAAAGAAAAATGTCATCATGGTGAAGACTGAATCAATGGATTTTTATTTAAAGTTTTGATTTTGAGTACTGATTCACTCTTGTAAAAAGATAGAACATTGGAGGCACTTAAATAAGGAGGATACAGCCATTGATTTACCATTAAAAGTTATCATGAAGTTTTGGTTACAGAGTTATGGACATACTTGCATTCAGAAAAACCCACACACAGTAACTTCCATGTGAGAAAGGAACAGGATGTGAAAATAAAAAGCTAAAATAAATCTAATGTATTAATGGAAGATATTTACACTTTATTTTGAATAATTTAAAGCATTCATAGCATTCACCAGACATCATTACAGCTCTTTAGAATCAGTCATCCTGAATAATACAGTACAGAAGTCAAAATAGGGCAAATCATTAATCTGTGCAGTAGATTTATAATTCATGCATCTGTTTACAATAAAAATTTCTGAATCAGATGGCTTGGAGTATTGTACATACATATGTACCTTTTGTACATTTCTAAGCTATGGCACAAGACAAAGAATCCTGTTATGTATATACTAGCGGGAACCCGTGGAAATTCCACGATAAAACAATAACATCACACTTCTACTAATCATATGGAAACAAATGTATTGGTATTATAGACCAAGTGCACCCATCACAGATTTCTCCCACCAGGGGGTGGCACATCCCGGTCTGACCCAGTACTGGCGCTGGTGTCTTTCGTGAGGAACGTGAATGAATGAATGAATAAATTAAAAAAAAAATAGATATATAAACTTTATGACTCATGAAGAAAGAAACAGATGAACAAATATCCAACTGTCAAGAATATTATCAATGCGTCTTTGACGTGGAGCTGTTACATCAGAAAATAGCCGATTTTAACTCTGTCCATTCTGTATGTAGATGTAGACACAGATCACACACACTAAAATCACAGCAGTTTTTGTCTCAAGGAGACGCACCCCAGATAGAAAAAGTTTCGGTTAAGGCGTCCACACGACAACGCTCAGTTTTTTGAAAACCCAGCGTTTTATATATATATATATATATATATATATATATATATATATATATTATATATATAAAATTTAAAAAAAGTCCCTGTCACCCTTGTAGGGTGGTATCTGTGTGTCATCCTCAAGCTCTGGTCCTCTACCAGAGGCCTGGGAGTCTGAGGGTTCTGTGCAGTATCTTAGCTGTTCCTAGGACTGCGCTCTTCTGGACTGAGGCTTCAGATGTTGTTCCAGGAATCTGCTGGAGCCACTCTTCCAGTTTGGGGGTCACTGCCCCAAGTGCTCCTACTACAACGGGGACCACATTAGCCTTGACCTTCCACATCTGTTCCAGCTGTTCTTTCAACCCTTGATACTTCTCAATCTTTTCGTGTTCCTTCTTCCTGATGTTGGCGTCAGCTGGAATCGCCACATCTATCACCACTGCTCTCTTCTGCTCTTTGTCCATCATCACTATGTCTGGTTTGTTAGCCAGCAGCTGTTTGTTGGTCTGGAAGCTGAAGTCCCACAGGATCTTAGCCTTGTCGTTCTCAACCACCTTCGGTGGTATGTCCCATTGGGATTTGGGTACTTCTAGTCCATACTGGGTACAGATGTTCCTGTACACTATCACAGCTACTTGGTTGTGCCTTTCCATGTATGCTGAGCTGGCGAGCATCTTACACCCTGCTACCACGTGCTGGACTGACTCTGGGGCATCTTTACATAGCCTGCACCTTGGGTCAGATCTACTGTGGTAGATATTGGCCTCTATTGCTCTTGTACTTAGGGTCTGTTCTTGTGCTGCCATGATCAGTGCCTTTGTGCTGTCTGTCAGTCCACAAGAAATACATCCTCTGCTGAGCCTTCTTGGTCAGAGAGCTGATGTTCTGCTCGCATTTGAGCTCCTGGGAGATGATGCTTCCTAGGAAGCGGAAGGACTCTACAGGGGTCACTGGAGTGTCACAGATGATGGCGGGGGGAGGGCAGGAGGGTCTTTCTGTTGGCCTGGGCTTTTGTTGGTCGGTGTGGGTATGCATCTCTTCAACATTGCAGCCAGAGCTTTGAGTCTTTGACAATCTCCAGGGGCTCACTTGTGGACATCCTGTCATGCCTCCCATATGGACACCTTTTATTTCTTTTCCACACAAGAGCAGTGCTGTATGATATCTTTCTGAACCTCTGTTAGTCAACTAACTTCCCTTTGGGATTTCTTAGATTTCCAACTGTCTTCCATGGCATTTAGCATTTAGCATCATTAATCACACACACACACACACACACACGCACACACACACACACACACACACACACAAACACACACACACACACACACACACACACACACACACACACACACACACACACACACACACACACACACACACACACACACGTATGCCTGCATACATTTCCCCACCTACAGTTGTGTTCAAAATAATAGCAGTCCAATATGAATAACCTGTTTTTGGTAGAAATTATATTACTGCATGGCAAATAATTTACCAGTTGCTGTAGTAGGGTCATAGAAAACCAACAGAGCCAACATTCATGATGTGTATGCTCCTGAGTCTGTGTAATTGAATAATGAATTGAAGGGGCGTATTAAAAAAAAATAGCAGTGTGGAGTTCAATTAGTGAAGTCATTCAATCTGTGAAAAAACAGGTGTCAATCAGGTGGCCCTTATTTAAGGATGAAGCCAGCACATGTTGCTCATGCATTTCTCTCTGAAAACCTGAGAAAAATGGGTCATTCCAGACATTGTTCAGAATAAAAACGTACTTTGATTAAAATATTGATTAATGAAGGGAAAACGTATAAAGAAGTGCAGAAAATAATGGGCTGCTCGGCTAAAATGATCTCCAATGCTTTAAAATGGAAAGCAAAACCAGAGAGACGTGGAAGAAAACAGAAGACTACCATTCGAATGGATCGAAAAATAGCCAAAATGGTGAAAATTCAGCCAATGATCAGCTCCAGGATTATCAAAGACAGTCTGAAGTTACCTGTGAGTACTCTGACAATTAGAGGATGCCTGTGTGAAAAATCTATCAGCAAGAAGCCCCCGTAAAGTCCCACTGTTGAAAAAAAAGTCATGAGCTGAAGAGGATACAATTTGCCAAAGAACACATTGGCTGGCCAAAAGAGAAATGGAGAAACATTTTGTGGACGGAAGGGAGTAACATTGTTCCTTTTGTGTCTAAGGGCCGCAGACAGTTTGTCAGATGACCCCCAAACACTGAATTCAAGCCACAGTACACTCTGAAGACAGTGAAGCATGGTGGTGCAAGCATCATGATATGGGGATGTTTCTCTTACTATGGTGTCGGGCCTATTTATTACATACCAGGGATCATGGATCAGTTTGGATACATCACAATACTTGAAGAGGTCATGGTGCCTTATGCTGAAGACAAAATGCCCTTGAAATGAGTTTTTCAACAAGACAACGACCCCAAACACACCAGTAAGCGAGCAGCTTCTTGGTTCCAGACCAACAAAATTAAAGTCATTGAGTGGCCAGCCCAATCGATAGAAAACGTGTGGGGTGACATAGAAAATGCTGTTTCTGAGGCAAAACCAAGAAATACAGAGGAATTATGGAACATTGTCAAATCATCCTGGGCTGGAATACCTGTTCACAGATGCCAGAAGTTGGTCAACTCCATGCAACACAGATGTGAACGGTTCTCAGAAACAGTGGCTATACAACTAAATATTAGTTTAGTGATTCATAGGAATGCTGAATCCTGGACATTTTTCAGTTTATACAGTAAATATTTGAATTTGTAAAGTAAAATACAGACACTGCTATTTTTTTGAACAACCCAATGTTCATTTTTCTTCATTTTCTGTAAAGTAATCAAAGAATTTCTGATATATTTGAATAAGCTCACTTAAAAACTTCCCGGTCACGCCTTTTGACTCCACCCACTACCTGTCAATCAGGCGCCCAACCAATTACGGCACATCTGCTAGAAGGAATCACATGAAAAATTGAAAGGCATTGGGCAGTGAGGCTTTTTGTTGCAGTTACGCCTTCTGTTCACACGACAACACAGATATTCAGGACGAAAACGGTGGAGTTTTTTTGAAAATTGCACGTATACGTTGTCGTGTGGACGCTGTAACTGAAACTTTTTCTATCCGGGGAGTGTCTCCCTGCGATGAAAAGCACTACACAGTTAGTGTGTGCGACCCATGTCTACATGTACAAACAGAATGGATGGAGTTGAAACCGGCTATTGTCTGACATATAACAGCTCCACGTCAAAAAATCATTGATAAATATGCTTAACAGATGGATCTTTGTTCTTCTGTTTCTTTTTTTATGAGTCATAAAGTTTATACATTTATTCATTCATCATTCATTTATGTTCCTCGCCGACGCCAGTTCTGGATCAGACCAGGATGGGCTGCCTGCTGGTGGGAGAACTCTGTAATGGAGGTCGTCCTCCAACTGGACTGGCATGAATGTCCACACATCGCGGTCCCATTCTCGGAGTTGTTGTGCTTATAAATGTGTTGAACAACGCACTTACGCGGCTACATGAGGACAAGGCCTGATTCAGGTAGGGGTTCGGTTTGTGTTGCGAGTTTTGACAGTGATGTAAGGCGGGTGTTTTCTAAAGCAGGGGCAATATTGTCCAAAATAAATAAATAAAATCACCTAAGACCTGCCACAGTGGACAAATAAAACAATGATATGACCCAAGCATAGTCACGGGCTTTACATCAACATTGCAAAAGCACAATCTTTGTCCATACCCCAACCATCCTCCCCTCACTGTACATATTTACTGTATTTTCATTTTCGTCATGTCCAAGTGATCTTTTTCCGTACTGCCAGTGTGTGTGTACATGTGTATGTGTGTGTGTGTGTGTGTGTGTGTGTGTGTGTGTGTGTGTGTGTGTGTGTGTGTGTGTGTACAGTATACTTGTGCAAGCATTTTGAGTTACAGGAATTATTAATGGACTTACTTATTTGATTTTTTATAATTTAAACACACAGAATTTCCACGGGTTCCCGCTAGTATATACAGTATACACACACACACAATGTGTATATATATATATATATATATATATATATATATATATATATATATATATATATATATATATATATATATATATATATATATATATATATATATATATATATATGTGCATTTGTGTGTGTGAGGAGAGTGAAGGAGGGAGACAGAGAACAACCTGAAGTGGCAAGTTAACATGTGTGCTTTCTTTGTTACCTTGAGGGAGGGGTACTGGTGTCTGGTCTGCGAGGCAATGATAAATGACTAGTCAGGTGAAGATGAAAGCCTTTGGGGGAGACTTCTTCAAAGTGTGGCCTTCATCAGTTGCCAGCTTATCTTGAAAAGGACTGGAATAGTCCCCAAAGAACATACAGTTATTTTGATTGAATTTTGCCTTTTCTTCAAACCCAAGAAATTTTGTGGTGTGCTTCTGACTCAGATGACTAATATTTCTCTGTCTCATCCCACAAAAGTATTTGTCATATATAGACAGATAACAACTGGAGGGAAGCCTGATTATCGTTTGAGTCTTATCTTCATTCCTAAAGTTTCTGTAGTATAGTTCTCTGTAACGATCACAATTAATCAAAACTATTATATAAAGAAATGCCATATAATTATCGAACCACTTCAAACTAAAACTGACCTGAAACTGAAAAAGACTAACCCACACGATGATTGGATTAATCATTGTATGGCTTTGTCTTTTTCAATCATTTCACAATGTTTAGATCCTTTGCTGGTTTCTAGATTTAATATCTATCAGAAAGAAACATGAGAGCCAGCAATAGCAACAATATTCAATTTGATAAAACCCATCAGTCAATGTTGTCACTTCCAATTGGCATTTATGACAATTATGTTTTAAAGTCTCCTTTGCTCACATCTGTTTCCTGTTCGCAATCCATTGTTGACAAATAATTATCAGACGAAACATCTGAATTCAGATATTTTGAAGATGTCTTTTTTTTATTATTTGTTTCATGACACCAACTTTAATTTATATCCAGATTAATGTTAGCACTGAAATTTAAAAGACAACTTTGAAATATTTAAGGTAATGGTAAGATGTTATTTACAGTTTGCCTTTGATCTTTGATGTTAGTGCGTTCCAGGAACCACACATGATTAAGGAATCCGCGATTGAGGGATGAACTATTTATCTTATTATTTACGTTAATTTAAACGTTTATGAACTGTCCTCATACTGATACCACCTTCTATCTGTATTACCTTTTCCCACACTCTGATAGACTGATTAAGGAACTTTTGTGTCTCACGTAAGTCTGAGACTGACATAACCGAGCACACTTCCAAACGTCAGCCAATAGAATGTGCGTACGGTATCACGTGACTGCCAACCTAAAATCTGTGATGAGATGGCGTCGCGAGCGTTGATGCGAAGAATGCGCGAGGGCGCCGTGTATATCAGAATAACATATTTATGTTACGTTTAGAATTTGACAAATTTAGACTCCACGTTTGAGTTAAATAAAGTTTAATAATTTAAAATATGCAATCAGATAGAAATTGTCTACTGCATAACTTTTTGACATTGTAACGCATGCCTAAATGATACAAGTAGTTATAAAGCATGAGGTAATATGTAGTCCAATATGGAAATTAATCTGTGTAAAAATGTTCCAAAGGGTACATTTGTCATTCTACATGTAAAGTGAATATAAATGGATTTGGCAATCTTGATAAGGATTGCACTGCAGGGCAGGGCTGTGTTTAGGAGTGACAACTGATCCACCAATACAAAGCTCTGAAATGAACATAACAGTTTGATATTGCATTGTGTGTATTTCCAAATGCTCTCAATTTTAATTAGTTCAAAGTTATGGAAATCAGTTCGCAAAACTTTGCAATCAACTATTCAGGGATTTGGACTTAAGTCTTGGTTTAAAGTTTGGGACAAAGTTCAAATATGAGCTCCTCACTTTATGCCTTTTTAGCTTTGCTTGATCCTTACTTTCATATCTCTAAATCCACTCCTATGAAGACAGGGGGCTGGAGACTGCATTCATCATGCCCAAAATCTTAGAATGCATTTCCATAAAACCACATGCAACAATTACTTTTTCTAAATTTCCAAACTTGCTCTAAATTTCTGCTCATATCATGGATAAAATGGCAAAATTATATTGTATCAATTTTATCAATTTTCTCTAAAGCAGGCCGGGACAGATACCAATAAATTGTGCTCCAGGTAAAAAATTACTTAACACTTTATTTTATTGGGAACTGGTCGAACAGAAACCAAACTGAAATTGAGACAGTAGTTCAATAATGAATGGGCAGATTTGTTTTTGTTTTTTTCTTTCTTGCTCTGTTAATCTGACAGGTTTTGCCTGCTTGGTGTTTTTTTTTTTTTTAATTACCAGATATACAGTATAAACTTAATTAGAGAGATGCTCATACAATCGTAGTCATGTGAATGAATGTCCAACTGGGAGAGGGAAAAAAAGAATGATAATGACAATGAGGCAAATGAAAAAGTGATACCCGTTACTCGCAGTGGCCCCCGTTACTCGCAGTTAATGCGTTCCAGGAACCACACGCGAATAACGGTTTCCGCGATATAGCGACAAACTATTTATCTTATTATTTACACTAATTTAAACATTTATGAACCCCCCCCTAAATGATATTAACCACCTTCTGTCTGTATTTTTCCACAGTCTTATCGACTGTGTAAAGCACTTTTGT
Source organism: Antennarius striatus (assembly GCF_040054535.1). Taxonomy (NCBI): domain Eukaryota; kingdom Metazoa; phylum Chordata; class Actinopteri; order Lophiiformes; family Antennariidae; genus Antennarius; species Antennarius striatus. Next base: position 15,096,646 of record NC_090776.1, read on the forward strand.
GTCTCACGGAAGTACGCACCCTTCCGAGACTCACTTCCGAAGCGCACTTCCGAATGCGGTCAGCCAATAGAATGCACGTATGGTATCACGTGACAACCTACTAAAAATCCACGATGAGGTGAAGTCACGTGTGTTGATGCGCAAAAGCATGAGGGATTACTGTATATTTATAAAAAAGAATTTAATGAAGCCATCTAAGGAATTCGGTGCTATTCCCGCCAGATTCTGGACTATGGTGGTGACAAATAGTGGAAATTAACAATAATTTGGTTTCAAGAATAAGAATTGCCTGATGGGAGATTTTGTTTGAGGGTGGCCAGGTGTGCCAGGTTAAGATGGTCATGGGTGGGGTTATTTTGGTGGGTGAAGGAAAGCAGGCAGAGAGCCTATTAAAAGTTTGATAGTTTACAAATGTTCGGCCAACGGTAGGATGTGTCATGTGGTTTGGATTGAAAAAGAGAAAAATAAGCTAGTGAAGTCTAGACTTGTGGATAAACACTTGATGCAAGAAAGTGGTGATAACAGACTTTTGCTAAGGTATCATACCGTGTTGGAAGCTGTTCTGTTCACCAGATGTGAAGTGAACAGCACATTTGAACACCTGAAAGAAATATTTTTGTTCATACTACAGTGCGCCCTTGCGCAATCGCGCCTCAGCCATTGCAAGTCCACCTCATCACAAATTTTTGGTCGGCAGTCATGTCATGATTCGGAAGTGCGCCCTGTTCCTTCAGTCTCGGACTTTCGTGAGACACAGAAGTGCTTTAAACAGTCTACCAGAGTGTGGGAAAAGGTAATACAGATAGAAGGTGATTTATTATCAGTATGGGGAGAGTTCATAAACGTTTAAATTACTGTAAATATTAACATAAATAGATCGCAATCTCAATCGCGGATTCCTCAATTGCGTGTGGTTCCTGCAACGCATTGACCACAAAGACCGAGGGCGCACTGTATATCTCACAGCTGTTTGTTCAGTTTGTTTGTTTATGGATTTTATCTGAAGAATGCAGTGCACTACAGATGTGAGTGTTGAGCTTGAGCAGAATTTGCATGCCTTAAATCATTCATCTATTCATGTTGTGCTTTCATTCACGATGTGTTGTCACTAATTTGTAAGAGTGGAAAGACAGTTCTTTAACTGCAGAGGTGAATCTGTCAGAAATTACCAGCAAGTACAAACAACAAAAATCAGATAATACTAACACACACACACACACACACACACACACATATATATATATATATATATATATATATATATATGTATAATCACTAAATGCAAGGATTTAAATTAACCCTATCCACATTCCAAGGAAGGCATTTACTAATCAATACACATGCAGTTTTTTTTTTAAATCCCACCCTCCTTTTTTGAAATCTGTCATCATAGTAGATATATTTTTGTCAATGTGAAGTTCCAATAGCCTTACCTTTTAATGCGTAACATTAAATCAGTATAAATTTATAAAGAGAAATAATGGCATTAATTAAAAGCATTTCAATAGACCTCCCTTCCTTTCTTCTGTCTGAAATATGATCTAATTACATAAGATTAGTTAGTTCCATTTCAAACAGGTGAAAGACTGGTCAGTGAGCCTGGACTTTTTGCTGTTAACTTTCATGACTAAGGCCACACGATGATGGATTTTTTTAAAAACGCAACTTTTTAAAAACGCATTGAAAACGATCGCGTCCACACAACAGCGTTTTTAAAAAAATCGTCCACACGTAAACGCACCAGTGCGTTTTTCGAAGATGGCTATAAGCATGCCAAGCCATGTGGTGGCAGTATTGAGTCAAATTATATCCAATAGGAATCCTCCGTGTTTTGTTGTCACAACACACGGGCCCATAAATATGACATCACAGCGGTTTTCGCCGCAGGCAAGACATCAGCGTTTTCAAACAGTCCCGGGTATACGCCGTCCACACGACAACGCAGACCCAGCATTTTTAAAAAAATCCACCTCGGCCAGCGTTTTCGAAAAGTTTCGTTTTCGTTCTGGATATCTGCGTTGTCATGTGGACGGAAGGCGTAGATGCAACAAAAAAAGATGCATTTTTAAAAAATCCGTTATCGTGTGGACGGGGCCTCATTCTCATTGAAAGTAGAAAAGGTATTGCATTTATATTGCAAAAGATTGCATTCACAAATGCTGGATTTTTGTGCCGCTGGGTTAATATCCAGGCAAAATCCTCCAGATCAAAGTTTGTATGTGAAAGACTTCATATCTCTTGAGAAAGATAAAGAATCACAGACAATGTATGTACAGACACTGTTTATAAGGATCTATACATATTTCACACAAGATGGGTTTGGAAATATTTCTAGAATTTATTTTTAACAGCCACTGCGAAACCGTCTCACTGCCTGGAAGCTCTTCATACAGTTCATCTAAATGTCATTCTGCTGAATTAAGATATCCCTACTCATTATACAATGGGGTATATTACAAACTTGATGTGCTAAAACTACAAAACCCAAAACCAGTGAAGTTGGCCTGTTGTGTATTTTGTAAATAAAAACAGAATATAATAATTTACGAATCCTTTTCAACTTCCCGGTGTTGTTGATAAATGACTTTTGCTTTGCATGGTAGAGTTCTAACTTGCACTTATAGATGTAGCAACCCAGTGTAGTTACTGTCAGTGGTTTTCTGAAGTATTCCTGAACCCGTGTGGTGATATCCTTTACACAGCAATGCAGGTTTTTGATGCAGTACCACCTGAGGGATCGAAGGTCATGGGCATTCAATGTTGGTTTTTAGCCTAGCCGCTTAGGTGCAGTACTTTCTCCAGATTCTCTGAACCTTTTGATGATATTAAAAACTGTAGATGATGAAATTCTTAAATTCTTTGCAATTGCTCGTTGAAAAATATTGTTCTTACACTGTTCAACAATTTGCTCACTCAAATTCGTGACCCTCGGCCCATCCTTGTTTGTGAATGACTAAGCATTTCAGGGAAGCCTGTTTTATACCCGATCATGGTACCCCACTGTTACCAATTAGCCTGTTTACCTGTGTGATGTTCCAAATAAGTGTTTGATGAGCAGTCCTCAACTTTCTCAGTCTTTTTTGCCACTTGTGCCAGCTTTTTGAAACATGTTGCAGACATCAAATTCCAAATGAGCTAATATTTGCTAAAAATAACAAAGTTTACCAGTTCGAACATTAAGTATCTTGTCTTTGCTGTGTATTCAATTGAATATAGGCTCAGGGATTTCCAAATCAATGTATTATGTTTTTGTTTACGATTTACAAAATGTGCCAACGTCACCGCTTTTGGGTTTTGTAAAGAAAAACAAAAAAATGTCCTAAAATAATCAATTTTCATTAATGTTTGTCAATGTAAATACTAAAATGGGGTGTCAGCCACCCACAAGACACTTTTTGTGTTACTCTCTAACAAACCTGAAGGTCTTGCTTGGCACTCACTTTTTTCATCACATGAAGCATACTTGTGTAAGGTCACTCTCATCACTTATAGTCACTTGAATTCGAATCATCTGACATTAAGATACTTCCTTATACTTTGACAAAAGCCCTCACATTCTCACCAAATAGCTTTTTTAATTGTTCAGTTGACCTCTATGAATAAGTAAATTCTGATTATCTTTATAATGGAGTGAGTAATGGTCTCATATTACAGGCCATGCATATGGCTTGATGCATTTATCAATGATGTGGGTTGACAACAGAATGTGCACAATTCTGTCACCAGCATCTCATTAGGGAATGCCCCCGTTCTAAGCTCCAAAGCTGACTAGAGCTTCCCCTTACACTCACACCATAAACAACAGCATGGAGGAGTTGCAGGTGACCCTTTACACTGTCTTATGTGTTTGATTCACACCTTGATTACTTAAGTAACTTCTCCGTTATTAGACACAGGTGCAGTACATACAATGTAAAAGTGATTCTTGTATTGCAACATGTCTTGCATGTTACATTTTTACCAAACATGCACCAGATATAGGGCGGCATGGTGGTGCAGTGGTTAGCACTGTCACCTCACAACACGGCGGGTCCGGGTTCGAGTCCTACTCTGTGCGGAGTTTACATGCTCTCCCCGTGTCTGCGTTGGTTCTCTCTGGGTTCTCCAGCTTCCTCCCACCTCCAAAAGCATGCACTTCAGGTTGATTGGACGGTCCCAAATTGCCCGTAGGAGTCAGTGTGTGCGTGTTTGTATGGCGTTGTGCCCAGAGTGTCCCCTTCCTCACACCCTATGACAGTTGGGATAGGCTCAAGCTCCCCGTGACCCACTACGGCGGATACAGCAGCAGTACATGAAAATGAATGAATGAATGAATGCACCAGATATGCACCAGTCAAACTCACATTGAATCATAAGTATGTTAGGACGCTCCCTCATGGTGATTTTGACATATTTTGTGAATTTTATCACACAAAATCCAATCTAAGTATGCTTATAAATCGGTAGGTCATACATTATTGTTCATAGGTAGCATGGAATTCATGCTCCTTCTCTGACATCATTGTCCCCTTTTTCTCCATCTAAATTTTCAACATTTGCTGAAGCATCCCATTAATCTTTCTTTGCATCTGTCTCTGCATGAGAAAGCACCGGCGAGTCATCACAGACTCAGATCCCTTGAAAGGTTTCCAGCACTTTATTGAAATCATTCCACAAAGAGCTCAGGATGTTCTGAAGGAAAATGTGTTTATGAGTGTGTGCGGGCTTAGCCAGGCAGCTGGTACTCAGTGTGCCTAATAAATCTTCTTGAGGGAACAGTGGTTCTGATGTTGCGATTTGAAGTTTTGTTATTTGTTATTGTAACAACTGATGGCTTTCTGTACTTTAAAATTGACTGAAATATAAGATCCAAAATCGTATCATCATCTCACTTATTTTCACAATGGTGATGGATTCCTTAAGTTCTGCAACAATTTAGGTTCTCCACTTTAGGTCACTGTCCACTGTTTAATGTGTTATTGTAGACAATTTAACACAGCATAAATAGAACATATTTTGTACAACATCTGTTCAGGTCAAATAATCACACACATTCCACTAGAAAAAAACGGGAAGAAGTTCTTTAACTCCACTATTGAAATAGTCTAAGAAAGTAGAACGTTAATACTTGGTTCAAAAATACGTATAGCACTCTCAGGAAAAAAAATAATTTCTTTCCATCTTTTGAATGAGACACATTTACATTTACAGAATCCATGGCTTGACTGTAAGCAAGGTTAAATCATTAAGTAAAGATCAAATTGTGAACAAACTTTGCAGCTGTTTGGGATGAATTGGAACACAGGAGTGAATTCAATCCTCCCACCACTACACTAAAAACATTGAAATTCAACTACTCAGGGATGCTTTTAAATGCAAAAATGTGGTAAATGTAATTATTTTACTGTTGTACTTAGAGGACGACTGGGATGATTTTTGTTTGAACATAAGTGTTAATCCTTTAGTTTGCCAACAAATCCCACTAAATATAAACATAAACAAATTAATGAAATATAAGACTGGAAAAAGAAAGACAATGAGTAAAAAATAATTAATTCATTCTGTGAACAAACACTCTAAATGAACAGCAGCCGAAGTTGAAAAACACTGAACTAAGATAAGGTTCAGATGAAATGCTATTTCCCACAATGATGCTCGTTCGGGAGAAATTTACTGGAGCAGTCTTGAGGGGAAGTACTGGAATTTGAATTTTGCTTCTGATGAATAACATGGATAAAAAACAATACCAGTAACGTCTGACTATACATTACATTTCTTTAATAATTTTTTTCTCTACTCGTGACATTCTTCAGAGACTTAATGAACATTTCGCCATCTTACTTCAGATACTATTATAAATTTTGAATATGCTGTACATGGAGAAAGACGACCATATGGTAAAGCAAATGTGCCATGTATAAAAATCATTCAAGTCTTTCACGGTTAGTTTTAACCTTTGTATTTTTCTGCACGAACATCTGGCTTTTGAGAGCCTTCTCTACAATCAAGTTCACCGTTTTCACCTGTAACCCATCTCTCAATTAGTCTCCACTCCACATATAATGCGCTAAACCCTCAGTTCCTTGGCAACATTAGCATTTATTCTTACTTTCCAGCGTTCCTGTTCCTGTTTGCCTATTGTGTACTGATATGTCCTTAGTTCTGTCTTTTGCTTTTCCCTTTACTGGAGCAGTAAAGTAATAGTTGTAGTATTGTTGTTCAGATTGATTACCTGGTTTTTTGTTTTTTTGTTTTTTTTAATTCTGCTTTTTTGGTATTATGGATTGGTACTTCCCATTACTGTCTTGCTTTTGGGTTCACACCATCAGTTCCTTGACAATTTTAAAGTTAACCTACCAAACTGGGATTGATGCCAGTCTAACACCAAGGTAATAGCCATGCACAGGGTAATCTAAAATGCATTGAATGTACACATATTTCCTTTCCTGTTAAACATTTACAAGGTTACTGAAACCTTTGCCAGCTGATGCAGTGTACAAGAGAACCACCATGAATGAAATTCCAGTTCACCACAGGCCTGACCTATAATGTAGAAATATGCAATTTAATTAAACTAATCTTTACCTTTGGACTGCCAGACAAAGCCAGAGCATCAGGAGGGAAAAAAACGAGGAAGGACAAAGTCCATACAAAAAAACTTCCTAAACTGCTACCCAGTTTAGGAAACTGCTTAATAGTGCAACAAATATAATTATGTAGCTCATTACTTTATCAAAGAAGTTTTTTTTTTTTTTAACAGTCACTTGCTCTTATATACATATTAAACATTGTCATTAGTTGTTAGATTTTAAGGAATACAAGAATTCTGTATTGTCGATTTTTAGATAAATAATGACAATAACCTGCAGACATTAAGCTTTTATATTACCAGGCTGACTGAAGGAGGTGCAGGTACCTGCAGAAAAAAAATAAAAATAAAAATGAAATCTTTTGAATGCTTTTACAAAAATGTAAATCAATCTGCATTGCATTTAGGATTCTCACATCATTCTGATCTCATTTTCAGAGCAACTCTGCATTACTTAAGATGTCCTAACTTAACTCGTCTGATGCTGAAACTAATTTGGACAGGTGGAGACTGATAGGGTTGATATTGCTTGTGGCATGTGTTTCAAGTTATGTAAGTGTGAAATAACACAGCCTGCCACTAGCAATGGTCCTGACGTCAGAGAATGGCAACATCAAGATTTTGCTGTCTTAATCACTCCTTTATCTGTCAGCTCCACCCTTAGGGAGACAACTGTGTTGACATTTACTAATGCAAAGCCCACCTCTTTGGGAAATTAATTTATGAAAGACCTGTTGTAAATGCATGTGACTTTCGAATGTACGTTATTCCTGATTGCATTGGGGGAAAACCTATTTGTATTTATACATTTCTGAAGACATTCTCTTCTCTACTTTTGCTGCCCTGAATACCTTTACAAAATTAGAACAGAATTCTCAACTAGAAATTTAACTCTGCAAAAGAAAGAAAGAGAAAGAAACACACTTTATTGTTCCTCTTGGGGAAATTATCTTTACACTCTTACTGATTGAACATGGATTTGCAGAATATATGTTGGTACAGGTCCCTGAAATAAAAACACACAGACACAAGGGGTCTGTCAGCATGAAATGAACACACAGCATGCAATTAATACAATTTGAAAGGAAAAATTTCCTTTCAAAGTGACAACAATCAGTGTTTTTCCATCAGTATGATTACAAAACCAGAGTAAGTCTTTTTTTTTTTAAACATTGGGTCCGTTTTAGTGGAAAGCCGGTTTAGTGGAAAACCTGGGTAAGTTAACCCTGAAATCAGGGAAAACCAGGGCTTTCAGTGTCACAAAGGGAGGTAACTTAACCCAGAGTCAGAGGAGTAAACCTAGCCTGTGTCACGAGGTAAACCTCTAGGTTTGTTACCACAGTAACAGACTCTGAAGCTAGCCTGGTCTGGAGGAGGGGCCGTGTCACAAAGCACGTGCAGTGGAAACCCAGAGTAAGTTAACCCTGAAATCAGACAAAACTAGGGTTCATTTACTCGAGTAGCGATTTCCTCCCATGCCTTCTCCCTCTCCTTTGTGGCCACAGCGCTGTTGCTCTTGCCTCTAAAAATGTGTTGGACATCGCAGTAGGCGTGCATCAAAGTGTGAACCTCATTTCTGGTGAAGTATTCGCAGTGCTTCTTGTTAGCGGTCATCGTGACTCGTTGAATTGGGGCTCCATTGATGATGGCTTTTTATAGTGTTGGCGCACCGGCTAAACTGCGGGTCAATCTACCGTGGGTTACTTAAACTACCCGTGAACCGCTTTTGTGAAACCGAAATCCCTGGTTTTTGCAAGGTCAGGGTAAAGCAACCCAGAACCACAGGTTTACCTCAGGGTAGGTTAACCCTGCCTTCGTGAAATAGGCCCATTGTGTTTGATATATTGAAAGTCTACCTACTTTTTTGACAATGCTTTAGTTAAGCTACAATTAGTTTTATGCTCCAAACCCACTTGTATAGGAATACAGAACAAGCTGTTTTTTGCCATCATTAACACAACTTGAGGTTCTCTCATTGTACCAAAAAAGCATTTGCTTTTAAAGTCACACCGAAATTGCCAGAATCTCCTGCAGATCAATAATATCCAGTTTGTTTGTTGGTTGAAATGGTCTGGCGCAATTTCTTGGCAGCTGCCTGGTCCTAGTGTCAAACACCTCTTAATAAGTGTCAGCTCAGATGTGTGGAGTGATTCTGAAAAATGCTAGCATATCGGCCAGATGTGTGCAAGGTTTCATCTACACATCAGGTTTTACTTTTATTGAAGTAAAACCTCATCTTGGACAGGCAAGATAAAAAGGCATAAGGCAATTGTCTAGATGCAGTGCTAACAGTCCCTTCAAAATAGTATGTAGCAAATGAATGAGAATGGGAGTTGTTAATCATATAATCGTATTTTTTTCTCTTTTACCCTATAGTTAAACAGCTGTTTCTTGTGAATATGTAAATGCACTTTTATATATGTAATCCAAATATAAAAGGTCCAATTTTTTTGTGAATACACTTGTCTGCAAGTGCACATTCAGTATTACAAGAGAACTACAACACTCTGAAAGGTAATAGTTGTGCTTACTTAAACCGTAACAGTGTACGCTATTGATCTATCCCTTTCCTGTTAATTTAGCTCATGAAAAGTAAGTTAATAGTCATTAGTCATTTTTTTTTCATTAAAGAGCTTCAATGCTTAGTCCATTTGCGTACACTGTACTTGTATCATGCTGTTCCTGGCATGAATGCACAGAGGCTCGGTGGAGCACATGTGCACTAGTGCAGTATGAGAGAAGTTTCCAGAAACCGCGTGGACTAAAACTTTGGAAGAAGACAACAATGTCTGCGTCTCTTGGTAAGTTGTTAAGTCTTTTGATTGTCAGCTATAATTTCATTACCTACAACAAATTTTTTGCAGGACATTTTTTTTCTGAACGTAGGCATTACAAACATTTCTGTCCAATAACTAAGCTAATGCTATTGATAGCTAACATTAGTCCGGACAGGTAACTAAAGCCGCCAAAATTGTGTAATATTGTATCATGTCCCACGGTAATTTATAGACAGCTATGATACATTAATGATGTGATTATGATGTAAATGCTAGTTTGAAGCAAACTAACACAATAAAAAACGTTATGGTTATATGGCTGCTCTAGCATGGCACCGTGCTTCTCGGGACCTGAGGACCGTGCAGGCAGACAGGCAAGCGTGCTGGCTGACCGACCTATGCCCTCTTGACCAGCCGGTTTATTAAGATAAATATAAAGGAGTGAGAGCGAGAGAAAAGCGGTGAAAGTGAATCGATGTGCCATGTTTCATGCCAGGGGGAATAAGGAAAAAAAACAAACATTGCTTAGACATAAAATCACAAAGGTTGTACATAATGCGAAATAGTCTCATTCATAGTTTTTATATGATAATATTGTGGTCAACTCTTAACTTGGTACGACATGTTTTGTTTGTATTCTGTTTTGTACTTGAAGGTCTTTGCAGAATTCACAAAGGTGGAAGGTAAAGATCTTAATCGGGACTTCTTTGAGTTCTTGGACCGCTATATCCCACGTTTCCTTGAGATCTTCAAATCTAAAACTGGAATAATTGGAAGGACACTTAAGGATATCCTTTCCCAGGTTGAAACAAAGGTATGCATTCTGTCTCTTTTTATATAAGTACAAGGCATTGTGCAAGTTGTACCTTTCTGTAAAATGTTCTAGTTTCCAAACACACAAATACCCTGATAATCAGCTATGGCAAATTTTTGCTATACAGACATGAAAGTGAAATCGACCCTATAATCCAGCTCAGTATGACAAGAAAATACCTTAGCTCAGTATGACAAGAAAATGCCTTTCCTAACTTGTCAAACTGCTCCTTTAAATAACTCAAGTTGGAAAAATATAATGCAATTTCTTCAGAAAATGCTTTTCCTTATTTCACTTTTTTCCCAATTGTAGACTCATGATATCGAGGCCATTAGGAGTGCTGTCCTACAATGTCTTCCAATTTTCCTTGGCGATGGTGGAAGTGCTTTTTTCAAAGTCATGTTTGTAAGTATTGCATACAACACACTGAAATCAGCAACTGCAACTACTTTGGTCTAGTTTGAAATTAGCTGGGTCTACACTAGTGTGGCGGGAGCGGAGTATGGGGTGGTGAGGAATACCGGAATTGAGTCGACAACGCCACCTGGGGAATTGCACCCCAGGAAATCCTAAACCCAGATTGATCACACAGGTCCGTTATACCACTGGGGCGAGACTGTTTTCCATTAAAACAAACAAATTTTTATTAACAAAAGAATTAAAATAATACAATATGTGGCACACACCAGTTATGCCGTACTATAGGGTGAGCACTGGGGTCAAAAGGAAATAAGGGCTGGGGCTCCAGGCTTACCAAGCGGCAGGGACAACCAAAATCAAACGAATCACCCAGTGACACTGCACACACTCAAACCAAAAAAGGGATCGTGAAGAACGCGCCACCACCAAGGATAAAACTGCCGCTGTCAGCCCGCAGCACCTAACAGAAAAGGAAAAACAATTAAAACAACAGAACAGCACAAACTGGTGTGGACTAAATGATAATTCACATTATTTAAATATACAAACTAATTCAATAAACTAATGGTAAATAACAAAATGTAACTGAGAATGAATTAACCAAAATAAGAACAGAACCAAAATAAAGAACCAAATGAACAAAAGGAAAGTCAAAGAGCCAAATAATCCAAAATCAAATGTGCCATACTTCAATAAAATGGTTAAGAAGGCCAGTATGAAATAAAACCTGTATAAAAGGGCCAAGACTAAGCCATTATAAAAAGGCCAGGGCTAATGAGAAGAGCCAGGGCTAATGAGAAGAGCCAGGGCTAATGAGAAGAGCCAGGGTAGCAGCGTGGCCCAAGGAGTAGTGGTCCGTGGTGTCCTGTAATGGCCAGCGCGCCGCAAGCACAGCACACCCCAGGCAACGGGAGGATGTGCGTCTCAAACACGCCTGGGGTACACAGCCTGGGATTTACACAGGGATGTTAATGAGCTGGTGCGTGGAAACACAGCAAACGAAGGCGGACAAAGCGCAAACTAACATACCAGAGCGGGCAGGTAGACAGACGCGCTGAGCAGAGCTCCACACAGGTCAGCCCCTCTCCCTCGGCCCCCGACAGCCAGCCACACTGGAACAGGTGGAGATCGTGTCACCACAGTGCGCATTACGCACCCACAGGAGGGAAAGATGGCAGGGTGCTTACCTGGGCGAGACGGTTGGGTACCTAAATGGCGACCACACGACAGGTTCAAACCACCCAAATGGGAAGCCGTCTGGGGAAACTGAGCTGCCGATGCCACGCCAAACAATTTGCGGCCACGCTGAGCCACAGCCACTACGGGAGTGCATGAGGAGCAGGAGAGAGCGGGCGCGACCGCACGCACCTGAATATAACAGTGTGCGTAGCACTGCCCCCCCCCATCAGTGCGCCACAGCTGTGCGTAAAAGGCTGACACAGTGCCAAACAGTGACAGGGAGGGAAATAGCCTCTGGCTACACCTACCCCCACTTTTTGAATCGTCGGCCCGACGACGTGTGCAAGAAGCTGGAGCTAACACCAAGGCCGGAAAATGGCTAGCTGGGTGTTGGACACTGGACTAGCGGCAACACCAACAGCACCATCACTGCGACCAGCAGACCGGGGGAGATTATGTACATTTGAGTGGTGACCAGCAGTGCAGCGAGCAGTCCTGCGCAGGGCCTGCTGACTTGTACTTGGTTGATCATTTGGAGACGAAGGAGTTGGCAACCAGAGATTTTCAGGCACTGGAGAGATTGGCGGCGCGAGCGGGGCTGGCAAATGGGTCACGACAGAGGTGCCTGGGGGACATGAAGCGGCAGCTACAGGTGGTGGACGGGGTGTTTCAGGAAGCAAGACCCACAAGTCACCATCGCTCGAAGACTCATCTGGTGCGGCCAGGGCAGGCGGAGTGGACACCTCCAATGAAGGAGGTGCAGCCTCAGGCCGGACCACTGCCTTTAGCATGTCCCGATGCACGTTTCGAACCTTGTGCAGGTCATTCACCGGGGCAACAGTGTAAACCGTTCCTTCACTAATAGGAGCCCTTACCACTTGGTGGACGACTGAGCTCCAGAGATCTTGGATCTTCTGGCGCCCCCTACCGCTGTGGTCCCTCACATACACCAACTGGCCCACTGAAAGAGGCACCTCCCGAACACGTTGGTCGTGTCGCTCCTTTCGTTTGTCAGCCGCTGCGAGCAACCGCTCACGGGCACCCTCAAAAGCAACCTTGAGTCTGGCTTGATGTTCCACCACCCAATCCTGTACATTGCCTGGTTCTGGATCATCAACTCTACCAAGGAGGAAGTCTACAGGAAGCCGAGGTTCCTGCCCAAACATCAAGTAAAACGGAGACTCGCCCGTACCCTGGTGAGGAGTGGTGTTATAACAAAATAGAACCTGAGGCAAACAGGAGGCCCAGTCACGTTTCCGTGTTACTGGAAGAGTCCGAAGGAGGTTATGCAGAGTTCGGTTAAACCGCTCGCATTGGCCGTTACCTGCCGGATGGTATGGGGTAGTACGGGATTTTGCAACACTGTACAAGGAGCAGAGCTGGCTAATTAACAAACTCTCAAAACACCTTCCCTGATCCGAATGAAGGCGGCTCGGAACGCCAAACTTGTAAAACCACTCGGAGATCAGCACCTGTGCAACAGTGGAGGCCCGCTGATCACGTGTTGGGACAGCCACAGTAAATTTACTGAACACGTCGGTCATAACCAGGACATTTTCATACCCGTTTCGAGAAGGCTCCAACAGCGTGAAATCTATGGCCAAGATCTCATTGGGTCGGGAGGCAAGCAAGCGGCCCATGAAGCTGTGAGTCCTAGGTCCAGAGTCCTTGGCGACCTGGCAGCGCTCGCATGCCAAGACCCACTGCTTGAGGTCAGCAGACATGTTTGGCCAATAGCAACGCTGTCTGACCAAGTCTGTTGTTCTTTCAATGCCCTGGTGACCGTGTTCTTGGTGGAGCTGGTTCAAGGTCTCCTGCTTTAGAACTGCAGGCAAGATAAGTTGGAGACACCCCTCTCCCCCGTCTGAGCGGAAGACCTGACGAAAAAGTACCCCATCTTTTTCCACCAAACGGTCCCATTGACGCAACAGAACCAGGGCTTCCTTAGAAAGTTGCTGGCGCTCATCCCAGTTTGGTCGTACCTTACGTCGCCAAAATGGCAACACTGTCTTTAGGAGGGGATCATCCTCCTGCAAGGACTGGAGGTCAGCAACAGAATGAGAGGGGAGAACAGAAACCATATGCTGAGTGGTTGACACTACAGGGCCTAGGTTAGAGTCAAGCTGAAAATCAGCTGGAACTGCAGTACCAGGCAAAGACTCAGTCCCATGGAGGGGACCAGGCACATACTGTCGTGACAGCGCATCGGCATTCTTGTTGCTACGGCCAGAACGATACTTGATGTCGAAATCAAAAGCGGCAAGTTGCGCAGCCCAACGCTGCTCCGTGGCCCCAAGTTTTGCAGACTGGAGATAACTCAATGGGTTGTTATCAGTGTAGACAATACATTTATGCCCCAACAAATATTCCCTGAATTTCTCGGTCATGGCCCACTTGAGTGCAAGGAATTCCAGCTTCATAGAGCTGTAGTTGGACATGTTGCGCTCAGTGGGCCGCAGACCCCTGCTGGCATCTCCTGCAGATTACAGGGCCATTGCGAGGAGCCCGACCTTGGGGGCGAGAAGCCCCAAGGGAGGCTACAGTCTGCGTGAGACGATTAAGCTGCTCCTGTTGGCGTTCCAAGAGATCCATCAGCTCACCGAAACCTGGGCCCTGTGAAGTGACAGTAGGAGTTGGCTGAACACAACCCTGCACTCCGTACTGCAGGCCATAAGCTGATGGCAAGGAGAAGCTGCGGCCCCTAGCACCCCCTGGAAGACCTTCCCTCTCCCACCGGATAGCCTCACCCCGTAGTTCCAACAGGGTGGCAGTGGGCTGCCTGCGAGAAAACTGTTTAAGTTCCCTCCGGAGAGAACTATCAAGAACATGCTCAGTAAATTGATCACGAAGGAGAACATCGGCATTGGGCATCCCATCAGGTGCACACTGTTTGACCTTGGCCATCAGAGCCATAAGAGCCAAGGAGAACTCCAGGAGCGTCTCTCCCTCAAGTTGGTGACGAGAGAAGAAAGCTTGCTGTAGATTGACATAGGACTGAGGACAGCCATATAGCTCCTTTAAGATGGCGAGTACCCGGGATGGGTCCCCTCGCTCTGCACTAGATCGAAATTTGATCTCCTCCTTCGCTTCTCCCTCCAAATGATCAAAGATGAAAAAGGCTTGGTCAGCAGCAGAAAGGTGGCGGGCCCGCACACACGCCTGCACTTCTTCTACCCATTCAGCTATCCCAATACCGGTCTTACCATTGAACATGGGACACTTCCGTTCTCTTGGTATTAGCACCAGCCGCTCGAGAGCAGCAGTGGCACCTCCTGCAGATGGGACATGACTGTCGTGGGCGGAGGAAGAGGAGCCGGCCCCGCCAGAGCCCGCCATGGGAGCAGCCCGCTCCTGACGAAGTCGCTCATTGTCCGCCTTAAGCTGCAACACCAGCTCCTTAAGCTGCTGCACCTCCTCCTCCATGCTGACGGCGGGTACGCTGCACCAAACCCTAACTACTAACAAAAAAAATTTGGATCCTAGGACAACACTGCTGCCCTGGCTCTCACTAGCAACACAAATATACCAAAGAAGGGGGGGGGGAACTAATAACAAAAAGGAAAACAAGTCTCTGCCCCTTTAAATGTGGTATCCTGCCGACAACGCCAGAATGTGGCGGGAGCGGAGTATGGGGTGGTGAGGAATACCGGAATTGAGTCGACAACGCCACCTGGGGAATTGCACCCCAGGAAATCCTAAACCCAGATTGATCACACAGGTCCGTTATACCACTGGGGCGAGACTGTTTTCCATTAAAACAAACAAATTTTTATTAACAAAAGAATTAAAATAATACAATATGTGGCACACACCAGTTATGCCGTACTATAGGGTGAGCACTGGGGTCAAAAGGAAATAAGGGCTGGGGCTCCAGGCTTACCAAGCGGCAGGGACAACCAAAATCAAACGAATCACCCAGTGACACTGCACACACTCAAACCAAAAAAGGGATCGTGAAGAACGCGCCACCACCAAGGATAAAACTGCCGCTGTCAGCCCGCAGCACCTAACAGAAAAGGAAAAACAATTAAAACAACAGAACAGCACAAACTGGTGTGGACTAAATGATAATTCACATTATTTAAATATACAAACTAATTCAATAAACTAATGGTAAATAACAAAATGTAACTGAGAATGAATTAACCAAAATAAGAACAGAACCAAAATAAAGAACCAAATGAACAAAAGGAAAGTCAAAGAGCCAAATAATCCAAAATCAAATGTGCCATACTTCAATAAAATGGTTAAGAAGGCCAGTATGAAATAAAACCTGTATAAAAGGGCCAAGACTAAGCCATTATAAAAAGGCCAGGGCTAATGAGAAGAGCCAGGGCTAATGAGAAGAGCCAGGGCTAATGAGAAGAGCCAGGGTAGCAGCGTGGCCCAAGGAGTAGTGGTCCGTGGTGTCCTGTAATGGCCAGCGCGCCGCAAGCACAGCACACCCCAGGCAACGGGAGGATGTGCGTCTCAAACACGCCTGGGGTACACAGCCTGGGATTTACACAGGGATGTTAATGAGCTGGTGCGTGGAAACACAGCAAACGAAGGCGGACAAAGCGCAAACTAACATACCAGAGCGGGCAGGTAGACAGACGCGCTGAGCAGAGCTCCACACAGGTCAGCCCCTCTCCCTCGGCCCCCGACAGCCAGCCACACTGGAACAGGTGGAGATCGTGTCACCACAGTGCGCATTACGCACCCACAGGAGGGAAAGATGGCAGGGTGCTTACCTGGGCGAGACGGTTGGGTACCTAAATGGCGACCACACGACAGGTTCAAACCACCCAAATGGGAAGCCGTCTGGGGAAACTGAGCTGCCGATGCCACGCCAAACAATTTGCGGCCACGCTGAGCCACAGCCACTACGGGAGTGCATGAGGAGCAGGAGAGAGCGGGCGCGACCGCACGCACCTGAATATAACAGTGTGCGTAGCACCGCCCCCCCCCATCAGTGCGCCACAGCTGTGCGTAAAAGGCTGACACAGTGCCAAACAGTGACAGGGAGGGAAATAGCCTCTGGCTACACCAGCAAAAAGTAAACAGATAATTTAGGAGGGCTGGGCCAGTTAATAACAAATAATACCACTGGAATGTCCAGGTATTACACACAATTTGCAGTTTGGTATGTTGAAAGTTTTGCACTATAAGGCCAAAATTTTCAAATTAGTTTGTAACCTTCCTTTATATCTGCAGGACACTGATATTGCCGATGTCAAACAAGTTCCTGTTGGGGTATTGACTGTTATACCTGAAGACTGACAGCTGCCACTTTCACATGCCCTGCACCTTGAACCCTCCAGCATTGCTGTCATACTGGAAGGTGATATTCTTGTGGATGATGTTGAAAGCCATGCACAAGCTTTTTGCATTACATTTGGATTAATATATGCTCTTCACTTGGATTATCCAAAAACATTAAAGAACACCTTTGACTTCATTCAGAGGGTAATGCTCAACTTGGGTGTGAGCAACCTGAGACCAAATCTTCAGAGCCTGAAAAATGCTCTTTTGCAGTAGGTGTTTGTACTGCCGGCAGATCTTTTAAAATAAGAGATCCTGAGGTATACTTGATGTGAGTATTAACCAACAAAACTGACAAGTGTTTTGTAAAGGTTTTGCAGTCCCAATCCAGTATTTAAAACTAGGTGTATTATTGCCGGTGTGGTCTTAGTTAGAACAGATAATTGAAGCAATGCCTACCAATTTAACAAATAAATTCAATATTTTTTTCACAAGCACAGAAAATTGGTGCATCTAGAATTCTAACTGGTCAATAAGGCTCACTGCTATCAAAGACCATACTGGCATTGATACACTTAGTTTAAATAATGTATAGTGACTGCAAAACCTTTACTAAAAATTGTTACTGGGCATTGAGCATTGGGAATTTGAAATTTCCTAGATTGCCAGTATAATTTTCTTTTTTTACTTAATTTCCGTTTTGCTTATTGCAGTTCAAAGCACATTGTTTATATTATATTTAACTTGAAAGCTGATTGAAGTAATCAGAATAACAATATATTGTTATGTTGTTGATGGTATTACAGAAACTGCTAGATTTGTTGAGCAATATTTGTTCATAAGACACAATTTGGCTTATATATTTGTTTTTATCGTTCACATTTCATTTATTTTCTGTGGCCTTGGTTTAAGATGTACATGTTAAAATAAAATCCTGTAAACGTATCATACCTTGTTCTGTTTACTTGATTTTCTTAGTGCAATCTGTTTCCTGGATCCTTCTGAGTAAACCCAACTCTTAGTTAAGTTAGACTAACTTGGTTTACTTAACCCTGATCACGCCAGCGTGATCAGAGCACATGATGTTTTTAAACTATTCTTCACAAATAAAGTCTGTCATGTGGATTGCTGTGCTCATGTTTACGTGACAGTAGAGATGTGAAACTGTCTTCCGATTTTTATTTGGAGCCAATTGACATATGATCATTTACATTAGATCTAAGAAAAGCGCTTAAAATGGCTCCTTCTCGTCAGACGGCAGACGCCATGTTTCTGTCCATGTGGTCGCCGTCGGACAAGCGGTGACGCATATATTCACGTGATGTAAACATGTTTTGCGATTTGTGCATTGTGTCACGTGATGCAAAAACATAACGTGATTTTGTCATGTGACGCAACTGTCTAAATGACGCAAAAGACTGCGCACGATTTACGCACTTTTATGCGCGAATCGTGTGAATAGTTTTATTTGGAAAAACTTGGAAGAGTGGCACAAGTGACACAAACTACATATAGTTATGTCACAAGCCTATGGCAACCTTTTTTGAGTTCAAAATCAAATTCAACGAGCATTTTTTGGGTTTTTGTGTACAGTAAAATACAATTTGTTCCATTTTCGAATTTGACTGTGTGTCTATTTTGGCCCAATATGTCGACATAGTAAGTTATAGGGAATTAAAAACTATTTCTTCATATAGCTGAAGTTGTGTTGAAGATAACCATATGTTATGGTATGTTATGGATGTTATGTATGGTATGTTATGAAGATAACCATATGTTATGGTATGTTATGGCATGGTTATGTTAAATCATTTTCAATGTGGTAATAGAGACAAATATCAAAAGTACCAAAAAACGGCCAAAATAGCTGGAGGCTTTAAGGGTTAAGTTAGTGACACTCAGAAAGATTGAGTTTATACTTGCTATTATACTCGCTATTCTTTAGTTTCAATAAATGAAATAATTTAGTAAATACAACTACATTTGAAGTAAACTTTATAAGTAAATATTTAGTAAACTTGTCCAATCTGTTTCCTGGATTATTTTAAATAAACAAAACTTTTCACATATGACCATTTTGTGAAACATTTTCTTTTATTACACTGTATAACGGGTTGAGAAGTGCCATACCACACACAACAGCAGCACAAATGGATTGATTTGATTAAGTACATATAAGAAATACAACCTACTCATTAAAGCTGAAAATGTTAATTTCACTTAATCATAACCTTATTTTGATGTGCTGCTTCATCACTTCAGAAAAAAAAAAAAGTCAGCTTGATAATTAATGTTTGCCAAACTTTACATGAAACATATAAGAAAAGGCTTCATAAAGCATGCCATAGTGGCAGGGTTAGAATGGTGGCTTATGGATGAAACCACCAAAAAAGCGACCAAGCAAGAATCCCATCTCAACACATTTTTAACTTATATGAAATGTAGGGATTTAATTGAAATGAAAGTACAATGACAACTCTGCTCTATTAACAACTCTGCTGGGGAAATGAGTAATTGATGGTTACAAACTAGGGATGAGCGAGTACACCACTATCTGTATCTGTATTTGTTCAACCAACTAGTAAATCTGTATCCGTATTTGTACTCGGAATGGGCTGGGCTTTAACCGGAAGTGGGTGTGGTTTGACCGGAGATGGGTGTGGCTTAAATAGCTACATTATTTTAAGTCTAAAATTGATATGGATCAATCACAAGTTGCTATATTTATTGTTTATTTTAAAACTATTTACAGAACAGCCTCAAAATTGAGATTCAAATCAATGTTTTTGATCACAAAAGTAAGATAACTATTTACAGAACAAGTTTTTTTTATGGAAATGAGTCAGAACAAGAATATTCTTAAGTCTATGAATGACTATTTACCAAAGAGCTTCAATGCTTTTGATCACAATATTAAAGGAACTATATATATATATATAACGAGTAAACACAAAATGCATTAATGAAGTGCGTGCAGTAGGAAATTATCAACTACGAAGTATGCATGAACAAGAATTACATCACTTAACAAAACTTTTAATTTATTTTTCTTCTTTCAGTTTAATTTTTTTTTATAATCAAAAATTTTTTTTTTCCCAATTATTTATTTTTAGCACCTAATGTTCTTGCCATTTTTTTTCTCACATAGTTTAACAATGTTGATTGGGGTGAGTGCGAGTGCGTGTGTGTGTGCGTGTGTGTGTGAGTGTGTGTGTGTGTGTGTGTGCGCGCGCTATGTCTCAGTTAAAATATTTATAAAGTGAAGAATTATTAATTTGAACAGAATTTAGAACAAACAGGTAAAACAAAAAGACGAGTGGAGGCGGTGGTTAAATGACGCGTACTTACAACAAAAAAACAACAAGAAAGTTCACCAGGTAACCAAACACCGAAATAGAGGCAAGCTGAAGAAAACCTAAGAAGAAAGACGTGAGTTACGGTGAAGCCACCAACAGAGATCAGTAAATGTCTGCGTGTGCCGGAGTGGGACAGGGACGAGCTCCGCTCCAACTGCAATCTGTAGGGAGGGGCGGGAAGTATGTGTGACCGGCCAATCACAGAGCGTGAAAACAGTCCGGATGATTTTCACGAGTATTAAGGAGTTTTATTCGTATCGTATTCGTATTCGTCAGAAATGCGTTATCCGTACCAGATACTCGTATGAAACGAGTATCCGGCTCAACCCTACTACAAATTATTTTTTTTTTCCTATTTATTATGCCAACATCACTATAGCAAATTTAGTAACTTTTGTCACAGACTGGTCTTGCTGCTCGCTGCTCTGCTGTGCTGGGGTGTGGCAGGAGGAGAGGCTGAACTTTTGGGCTGAGTCTCGTCTCCTGACCTGTCTCTCATCTCCCCACCTAGACTTTATCAGGCTGATTGATTAACCTGAGGCTTTTTAACCCTGGTTCTCTTTTTGTTTGGTGCCAGATTGTTGTTTTTTTTGTACCCTTGCCTGCATGTCTTGTTTGCTGGAGTTGTGAGTTTTCTTGTGTTTCCTGGATTTTGCGATATTGATTAAATATGAAAGCTCCTCTACATAATTTGCTAGGCCAATTTTTTTTAATTTAATTTTATGTACTGATCTGATCCCCGAAGGGTAGTGACGAAGACACACTCTAGGTAGTAGTTCAAACGCATGCATACATATTAGTGAGTACAGGCCACACACACACACACACACACACACACACACACACACACACACACACACACACACACACACACACACACACACACACACACACACACACACACACACACACACACACACACACACAAGAGGGCCTGTAGGCATGCAAGGGGATCAAAATATCAGTAATGTCAAAATTTATTGTGATGTTTTGTGTCTGCTTGGTGTGCACTTATTTTACTTATTGTACAGTGGTACCTCTCCTTACAAATGTCTCTACGTACGAAATTTTCTACTTACGAAACGCCTCAACAGGAAAATATTGCCTCTACTTACGAAATAAATTTCGAGTTACGAAAAGTAATACAGTATGAGCTGCTACTCGTAGCTCCCAAAGGTTCCTGAACACAACATTCTTATAGCTGCTCTGTCATTGGCTATTACCTAGCATCCTGGCATCCCATTGGCTAAGAGGGACCTTCTCTTAGCCAATGAAGAGGTCCCTCATTGGCTGAGGATACTGCATAGATGTCTATGCAGCGTCCTCGTCATTCGGCCCTCAATCCATGACGTGTTCTGATAGTTTTACGTAAATATATTAACTTTTTGAGTATTCGCTATGGACCCTAAGAAAGTGATGGAGAAAAGAGGAAAAGAAAAGACAAAGAAAATAGTTTTTGTGTCAAAACAAACAAAGCAAGAGATAATAGAAAAGCATGAAAAAGGGATACGTTTGGTTGATCTCGCCAAAGAATATGGCCGTAATGCATCTACAATCGCCACGTTATTAAAACAAAAGGAAGTTTAAGGAGTATAAGGCATTGCGTGGGTGGTTGGAGAAGTTCATAAGGAGGACTGGAATTCACTCTGTTGTTCGGCATGGTGAGGCAAGAGCGCATGAACCAAAGAGGGCAAAAAAAATGAGGACAGCAGTTAAAAGGTAAATGACCATCATTTTTATTCTTTATTCTTTGTTTTTTACGTTATGCACAACTCTCATTTATTGTGTAATAATCTAGTTTTAAAATGTATTTGTTACATGTTTTGATGCATTCTTATGCTTTATAAAACATTTATGTCTGAATTTTGGGGGGTTTGGAACGGATTAGGGCATTTGCATGGAAAACGCGTCTCTACTTACAAAATTTTCTACTTACGAAATTTCTTCCAGAACCAATTAATTCTGTAAGTAGAGGTACCACTGTATTCAAATTAATTCTTGGGTTTCTGTTGATTATTTTATGTTCTTTATTTTCACAGATATTCAGACTGACGTTGAAAGTGTTAGTTATACTGAATGCTTCGAGTGATGAAGCTGTAAAACCTGATCCTGCTTCAGACATTTATATGTAAAACATGACATTTAATTTCTACCACTGGTGTTACAGATGTCCCACCTTTAATCCCCTAAATCCTACAGATTACATGTTTAAATAAATCATTCTAGAAATTTTAGAGAAGTCAGTAACTAAACAAGGGGCAATGAGTACATACAGCTGAATCTAAAAAAAAAGGATCAGTTTACTGATTTTAGTCATAATCTGTAATAATAATTGTCAGTAGCCATAAAACCTGACATGTATTGTAATCCTATATGTTGGGTCATAACGTAACAACCATCTGTGGTCTGTCAGATAGTGGTTAGTACTGGACAGAGGCTGATCCAAGGGTTGACATCAAAATCTATCGCCAGATGCAGGAGTAGGCAGCCGAGCTTCAGCCTGAAATGTCAGAAGGATGATCACTGCGTCAGAGAAACAGGCCGGACTGCTCAAGGGGTCTGCCTGGGCATTGGTAACTGGCAGGTCATAACTACTCAAGCTGTGGGAACAGTGGTGAAACAGCTTGGGAAAGCAGCCAGGGGACAGGAGCGACTGCTTAGCGTAGCCCAGATGCTGGGGAGGCCAGCAGAAGCATTTAGGATTAGGGCTTTGGGAAAATGGGGGGGGGGGGGTAAATGCTGTGAAGACCAGGCTGAGGGGTGAATACCATACAAGACTTAAACTCATGCAGCACGTTCTGAGAGGCACAGAGTTGAGCAAGGGTTTACAAAAGCCAAGCTAAGGAAGAGACAGAAGCCTGCTCTGACAGTAAAATCTCATTAATGAACATTGACTGAGAGATAGTCTTTGGCCTTGAGACAGACACAACATGCTGAGAATATTGGTTGATATTGATATTGGTTCCAGGTCAGGTATTCAAAGTAGAGGATCACAGGCACTGAGAAGTGAAGACACACCTATACTAATAAAGAAAATGATTCAGACTGTGAATGACAGGAATACAGTGCGTGAATATCTGGAAGTTAGAGAAGGATAAGCCTGTGACTATTACAGTTATTTTTTGTGTGTGTGCTGTCTCTCTCCTTCTGATGTCTGCCAAGGCATCACAAATATAATAATGATTTACTAACTAAAAATAGAATTGTGTTAGTAATTAATTTAACATAAGCGTATTTTCTTGCTAAAAAAGAAACATTTTCGGGTCTAGAAGCATTGCTGATTCATATCCACACTATGTACAATGTTGAGACTCAGCTCCCGAGGGAACAATAAGCATATTGTACCATTAATGTTTGCCAAAAGGAATATCAAAAGCAAATAGCCCTGCTTCATTCTCAGTCATACATGATTCTGCACAGCCTGCATCATTTGAAGTGGAAGCATGGCTCACATATCAATGTTAGCATTACTGTGCTAAGTTCACAGTAATGCTAACATTACTGTGAACGTCTGCTCTCAACGGGAGCAGACGTCTTTCTTCTGTCTCCTGTTGTCGCTATCTCTCTAACTCATACCCAGACTGACTCTCACTTATTCTCTGCAAAATGATGAAACCAAAAGGAAAATTGGAGGATACTAAAGACCAGATGGTCTCTATGAAAGAATTAATGAGTTAAAGAGCAACTTTGATAAGTTAGGGTGTGACTTTGATAAAAAGTTGGAAGAAAAGCTAAAACCGGTGCTAGATGCCTTGGAAGAAATGAAGGACAAAATGAAGAAAAT
Source organism: Antennarius striatus (assembly GCF_040054535.1). Taxonomy (NCBI): domain Eukaryota; kingdom Metazoa; phylum Chordata; class Actinopteri; order Lophiiformes; family Antennariidae; genus Antennarius; species Antennarius striatus. The sequence continues at coordinate 15,120,788 of NC_090776.1, forward strand.
GCAGAAAGACATGGATGAAAAAGACAGAAAAACTGTTGTCTTGGAACAGGGACAACAAAGAATGGATGATTTGGAACAAAGCATTCGTATAAATGATGTAATCACTGGAATCAAAATCCAGCTGAGGAATTACAGAAATCCTGTGGCTAGCACTGACATCGAATCTCTGGAGCAACAAGTGAGTTCTGAACTGAGGGATCTGGAGATAACTATAGATTCAGACAAGATTGAGACATGTTACCCATTACCATCTGGAGATAGGAGACCACCTGCAGTGCTGATAAAATTCAACAATCGTAAACACAAGATTGCTCTTCTGAAACAAGGCCTCAAACTGAAAGGAAAAAATGTCTATATTAATGAGAATCTCACTAAAAAGAATGCTGATATTGCTAAAAAAGCTCGACAACTGAGGAAGAATGGACTGATCGACAACACCTGGATGAACAACTGCAGGATCTTCATCAAAACAAAGGGGCTTTCTCCGGACCACATGAAAACAATGGTGAACAGGAGTGCAGAGGAGTTGGTGAAATATGAGCAATAAAGACGGACACGAATTGTTACTACAGCAAAGATCTGTACAACAGAGTCACTTTAATATTGGGAGCTCTATAATTTTGGACACGTCAAGTAATTCATGGAACAGTCGAAAAAATCATCATCATTGATGTCAGAAACATGGACTAATGAACAAAAAAACAAAGAAAAGAACTTGTATTTGTGATAACATGGGATAACATTAACTTTGAGACTTTAAAGAGCATGTTGATATCTTTTGACAATATAACATCATGTGAAACTGTTAAAGTGTCTGCATCAAACTGGTTAATTCTTGTATAAACACTGTCTGCTGAAAAAGGTTAATATGATCATTATATTCTTGTGGAGAACACTGGCAGGGTAAACTTCTTGTTTTGACTATCCATGATGTTAACAAACCCTGTGTTCCTAGGAAGAATGTAAACATGGTTATACTCTAAGATAAAAAGGCCAATATCTGGAGGGGATAAGGGTATGAACGTCTGTCAAAAGTCAATGCGTGAGCTGGTTGAAGACTTTTAATGTCTGAGTTTGTTGATTACATATTCTAATGAGAGAGATGTTTTGTTGATGATTTAGGGGATTGGAATCTTACAAGTCAATGGGTTCTACCCGTTAACCCTTTTTTAAAAAAAACTTTTCGGATGTTGTTGATGTTTCAACACAGATGAAAGTGAAATATGTTGTAATAACGTCTGGAAGGAAGAAAAATAAATGGAATAAATAAATAAATAAAAGTTAGAAATGTAGTAATTTTTACTGGCAACAATGGTCAACGTGACTGGCACACTCAGCACTGTGACCAGAACTGAAATACAGTATTACAATTTTGATTATGCAGTAAAAAATAATTTTATTCAGCTGCTCAGCAACTTCAGTTCTATATCTATGTTAATTACTTTATATAGTATGCTTATTACAAGTCATATTTAATTAAATATGGTTGACAAAGTAACAAAATGCAGTTGTTGTTTTTATTAGTTTTTTTTCTTTCTTAACATCTAAAAGAACTTTAATGCTATCCTCTCCAATTTATAGCAGCATACATTATGACAGGATGCTGGGTACTCCAATCAGTCACATTTACTCACAAGACCTTCAAGCAAGCAAAAAAGACTATCAGAATCACAAGAGGCTTTTTTACAGATTTCAACAAAGCGGCTGGTCCAAATATATGTGACACAATGTGCACTCTTTACTCAAATGCACACCCGACCCATACACTGAATCTGAACATGACTCACGCAAGCAGCAACCATCCAAAATCCCTACCTACACATTTCAATAAACTCACTTGAAAGTCTCACGCTGTGACCAACTTCACCCAGTACCTGTCAATCAAGCACTCAAGCAATCACTGCACGCAACCAATCCATGGTGCATTTGCCAGAAGGAATCACGTGAACAATATGCCGTAAGGCATCTGTTAAGTTAGAAGAAATAACTATACATGGACTTCCCAGTTAACATAATTTTAGAGTGTCATAACTGTTCCAACAAGTTTCATGCTTTTGAGCAGAGAATCCAAACAACAGGAACGTCACAGAAAACGGCAACAAATTCTGAGTGAAACTAGTTGGCTCGCACAAACAGTCTGTCCAGCTATGGTTTCCATTTGGAATGGGGCAATCAATATACTGTAGTACCCAAATGCTCCTCTGCATCTGACAAAAATGGTCTTTAAAGGGACAGTAAAGTCAAAATGAACCAGAGGCCTGCACCATAAAGCTTAATGAACCTAGCCAGGCTTTCTCTTACTTATCTGGCTTCACTTACCGAGACATCCGGCCTCTGGATTTTCGGTACCATAAAGGCGGCTATCAACTCACTAATTCAATTCAGGCATGTCCACACTAGATCTGTGCGCGCTCACATAAAAAGGGTGGAGGTTGCTGCATGCGACCAATCGCAAACATGCAACAAACCGGCCCAAGCTGCATATTTCACAACGGAGGAGCAAACAATAATAATTAATAAATACGAGCAATACAAATCAATAATCCAGGCAAAAAGCAACACAGTTGCAGCTGCCAAACGGCGCAAGGATCACTGGCACAAAATTGCCGACTGTGTCAATGCGGAAGTTAGTGCCATTATAATATTACTTCCCCACTATGACTGCACTTGTATATCTGACTACAGTAACATTTGTATGTTCCATAAATGTATGTGTGTACGACATTTTTCGTTATGGCATGTGATTGTAGCCTCCGTGACTTTATGAAGAGCTCTACATACTGTGTTCTTCCCGAGGTTTTCGGCATCGCCAACATAATACATAAAAGTACCTATGAATGAATGACTCAATCCATGATTTACTTAAACAAATAATTGCTTAATGGCATTTTATCTGTGGCTTGCTTGTAACCCATCCAACGAGGGATTTAAGGACATCATAATAATTAAGAACATCACTAAGAAATATATTAACTGTGGCAAAGAACATCAGTGCAATGCACACTGTCTGTGGGACTGTCAGCGCGTGGTTGTGTTGCGTTACATTACTGATGTAAGGTTCCAGCAGCTGACAGATGTAATGTAACCCCTCTCTCCAAAACCTGTACCTTTCGTACAGTGATTGTTCAGGCAATTCGAACGGATTACAGTGATCTCTAAATATTCTCTCGCGCCTGAGCGCTCTTCGCACAAGCTGTGCACCAAGATCCACCGGGTTCTTATAAATCAGACAGCCCAATTTCCAAGAGAACTGATTGGTCAGTAGGTGGGGCTGTTATACCTGCTGAGCTCTTATCCTGAACTTATCCTGGTCCAGAGCAGGTTAGGTGTTCAGCATAGGTTACCACAACAACGTAGCCCGATAGAAAGTCAGCCCCCTTTATGGTACCGAAAAGCCAGGGTTAAGCCTGAAGTTATCTCGCTAAGCCGTAATCCAGCTTTATGGTACAGGCCTCAGGTCTGTATTTGAAGTACATAAGTAAAAAAAAGGCTGATTGGTATTTTTGTTTTTAGTGAGCAATGGGGACTCAGAAAAACGAAATGTATCGTAAATTATGGAGTGCACCATAACAGTGGAAGTGACACAGTCGTAGACATCGGGGTGAATCCATATCAATGCAGATAAAGCAAGCGACAATTTAACGAGCCGACAGTAGTATTATTACTTGTCAGGTTATCGCCTAAAATCATGTCATCATCATCAGATACTGAGGACAAGTTCCCTGTGAACACACCTGGGGGTGTAATTATCCCCTATAATTACCACCCGATGTATATAGAGGACTAGAGTTTGGAAATCTAGAGACTCATCCCAGCTGTCTTCATCTGAATCACATTCTGACAGAGATATCCAGCTAGTTATAATATCCCGTTTTGGTTTACTGTGTGGAAAAGTTAATTGCTCTACCGATGCTAACGCACTAGCCCATCAACGGGATTTTTCATATTATGTTAGCATTGAGTTAACCGCCATTCGTGACTGTTGGACTATGTGGAGTTAATAACAACTTTAGTTAATATTAATATGTCTTATATTTAGGAATGCGTAAGGATCAGGGCCTGACATGCTGTTTTTGTGTTATATTTCAGTTTCACAGATCTCAGTAAAATGACCTGTCATTTTTGATATTGTTCACTTTTCACGAGTGCCATAATTGCATGATAATCTGGTCATAAAAACATTTATACAATATCTCCAGTAGCTCTAGACATTAATTAATTATCAGAATAAATACTATGGGTTGTCCGAAAATGATCCAACTTTCAAATCTCTTTGGAAATCCTCTGGGATAAAGTGCTCATGGCAGATTCTTGGATATTTGGTCATTTTGACCCTGTTTATCCGTTCTCTCCATTTCCCTCCAAGCTTCCCACAAGGTATTTTACAGAAGGATAGGTCCTTGTCTTTGTGTTTATGTCCTTGTTGTTGGCACAACTGTTCACCTCGCAGGTAACTATGATTTTTATCGGGTTTATCGCTTCGGTAATCACATTGTGTTCTATGGCTGCCAAGCTAAGTATGTTGCCAATGACGCATGATGCCCATATGACCACTGGATGCAGAAGCTGCTGCAGCGAAGATTTTAAGGTTTTCTGACCAAAGGGATGATGCTATCCATCCATCCATCTTCCACTGCTTATCCAGAATCGGGTCGCGGGGGCAGCAGCTTCAACAGGGAGCCCCAAACTTCCTTTTCCCTGGCCACATCCACCAGCTCTGACTGGGGGATCCCACGGCGTTCCCAGGCCATTGTTGAGATATAATCCCTCCACCTAGTCCTGTGTCTGCCCCGAGGTCTCCTCCCAGCTGGACATGCCAGAAACACCTCCCTAGCGAGGCACCCCGGAGGCATCCGCACCAGATGCCAAAACCACCTCAGCTGACTCCTTTCCATGCGAACGAGCAGCGGCTCTACTCTGAGCCCCTCTCGAACAGCAGTGTTTCTCACCTTATCTCTAAGGGAGACACCAGCTATCCGCCTGAGAAAGCCCATTTCAGCCGATTGTATCCCTGATCATGTTCTTTCGGTCATGACCCATCGCTCCTGACCATAGGTGAGGGAAGGAACGAAGATTGAATGGTAGATGGAGAGCTTTGCCTCTCGGCTTAGCTCCCTCTTTGTGACAACAGTGCGGTAAAGCGACTGCAATACCGTTCCTGCTGCCCCTATTCTCTGTCCAATCTCACGCTCCATTGTTCCCTCACTCATGAACAGGACCCAAAGATACTTAAACTCCTTCAATTGTGGCGGGACCTCACCCCCCACTTGGAGAAGGCAGTCCACTGGTTTCCTGCAGAGGACCATTGCCTCAGATTTGGAGGTGCTATCCTCATCCCCGCCGCTTCACACTGGGCTGCAAACCGGACCAGTGAGTGCTGCAGGTCACAGGCCGATGAAGCAAACAGGAACACATCATCTGCAAAAAGCAGCTATGCAATGCTCAGGCCACCAAACTGTAACCCCTCCTCACCGTGACTACTCCTCGATATCCTGTCCATGAAAATCACGAACAAAATTGGTGATAAAGCACAGCCCTGGTGAAGGCCAACAGCTACTCGGAACAAGTCCGACTTACTGCCGACAACCCAAATGCAGCTCTCACTTTTGGCGTACAGGGATTGGATGGCCCTGAGGAGAGGCCCCCTCACCCCATACTCTCGCAGTACCTCCCACAGTATATCCCTGGGGACCCGATCGTACGCCTTCTCCAAGTCCACAAAGCACATGTAGACTGGATGGGCATACTCCCAAGCCCCCTCTAGGATCCCTGCAAGAGTAAATAGCTGGTCAGTTGTTCCACGACCAGGACGGAACCCACATTGTTCCTCCTCAATCTGAGGTTCGACAATCGGTCGGACCCTCCTTTCCAGCACCTAGGAGTACACTTTCCCAGGGAGGCTGAGGAGTGTGATGCCCCTGTAGTTGGCACACACCCTCTGGTCCCCCTTTTTAAAAAGAGGAACCAACACCCAGTCTGCCATTTTTGCGGCACTGTCCCAGATTTCCATGCAATGTTAAAGAGGCATCAAGCTTTGCCACCGTGAAGTTGTTTAACTGCTTCAGTGACTTTGCCCCGAGAGATGGACTCAAATCCCCCATCATCCACCAGCTCTGCCTCTGCAAAAGAGGATGTGTCAGTTGGGGTAGCTGGATTCGGGAGTTCCTCAAAGTGTTCCATCCACCGACCGACAACCTCCTCAGTCGAGGTCAACAGAGTGCCATCCTTGCTCTATACAATTTGGATGTCCCCTGTTTCCCCCTCCTGAGATTTCGGACAGTCCTCCAGAACAAATTTGGTGCCGTCCGATAGTCCTCTCCATGACCTCTCCGAACTCCTCCGACACCCTCTGTTTTACCTCCATCAGAGCCGAAGCTGCAGTCCTTTTGGCCCGTCGGTACCCTGCAACTGCTTCAGGAGTCCCCAGGGACAACATGCCCCTGAAGGCCTCCTACTTCAGTCGGACGGCTTCCTTGACCACCGGTACCCTGGTACCAGGGCGCTCTGGTGTATCAGGTACACTTATGTGTTCGAACATGGTGTTAGTTATGAACAATCCGTGACTAGCACAGAAGTTCAAAAACATAACACTGCTCATCTACGGCTTTGCAATGCCCGCCCAGCGCAATCCATGATTTGCCAAAACAAAGTCGTTACGTCACCACATTGATTTTTGACTGCGTTGGGTGCGCTTGGTTTATAATACCAATACATTTGTTTTCATATGTTTGGTACGAAGTCTGATATTGTTATATCGTGGAATTTCCACAAGTTCCAGCTAGCAAATATATAAATGAATGAAGAAATAAACAGGCGAGAGGTAGACGGAAAGAAAATAAATAACAGGTTTGTGGACTCACCTGGTAGCTCCTTAACTGGTAGCTCCAAATGTAGAGCAATTTCCTACAGTAGTAAGTTATAAATTTTTATAATTAGGAACTCTGTGTGTATGGGGGCGGGGGGGGTCATTCTGGCCTCCTGGTTACACAATTTGGGAGTCACCACAATGAGTGCAAGGGAATCACATCAGCTTAGACTTTCCACATCTGTTAAATCTGGTATTTCAAACCTTGGTACTTGTCAACCTTTTCTCACAAGACATATGTTTTCACAGAGCATCCGTATCTGTCTTGATACACCTGTTGAGAAACTTGTTCACACAGATGGTTTATAAGCATGTCAGGTTCCAATAACTTATCAAAAATATGTGAAATTGAAATGAACTGAAAGATCTCTTCAGATTCATTTTCTTCATGATCCCATTGCATCTCAAAAATCTACACAATGTGACCTTTGTAGTGAATAATAGTATATGCATTGTGAATGAAAAAATATATTCAAGTGTCAGTAATGATTATATAATAAAACAGATCACAAAATGTAGTCTGTGTAAATGGACATAGATTGGAACTTGCTGTTGTAAATCGGACCTTCAGTAAGGAGCTAGTCTGATGTATATTACCAAACTGATGTTTTAGCCTCTCTCCATGGTCCTGAATCAAGTGGCTCAGCCCTATGACATCTGCTCCATATGAAAGGTAACCAGAACCAGATCTGATCATCAGTCTGTGCGCAGCTACAACCCTCCCAGTAAATCAATCAATCCATCCATCCATCCAACCATCCATGCATCAATACATACATACATCCACCCACCCACCAGATGAGTCAACCGTCATTGGCTGATGTACAGATGCTTCCTCTGATTTTTCAGACCAAGGGGGTTGCTGAAGCCTACAGGCTAAAGGCAGAGAACACTCTGGGCATGTCACCAGTGCACCGTGGAGTCACATGAAAGACAACCAATCATGCACACAATCACAGCTACAGACAATTTGACATGATCAGATAACTTAAACTTCATGTTTTTGGAGGTGGAAGAAACCCAAAGAGCATGGAGAGAACAGATGCAGCCAAGGAAAGAACATACAAGCGCTGCACAGGAAGGATTTAAACCTGGAACCTTCTTATTGTAAGGCAACAGCGCTACACACTATGCCACTCCTGAGGAGTCGTTGCATCTCTTGTATGGTATCTCCCCCCAGTAATTCCACTGTATGTTAACTAAACACGTAACTATAATACTGCTACATACATGGTAAATATATCATGTATGGCAAGTGCTTTACACAAACCAGCATCCCTATATTCACACATGTAGGCTCTTTAGAATACAATATATATACCATCACCCAGACACAAATGCCCCACCACTGGAAAAAACTCCATTTCTGCTAATGTGAATAGACCATTCCCTGTATCATAGCAGGATTGCATAAATGCATCACTTAAGTGCTAATGTGTTTAAAATGTACAGATATTCAAATTAAAGATGCCTGTAATGAGATGCACACATTGAGGGTGTTTGATTTTTCATCTGATATCACAAATTATTTCTTGCACCTAACTAGCAGAAGAATGATTTCTAATGCTTTTCCTGCAGTGCTGATATGTTGGTACTGTGCTGATATGTTGGTACTGTACCTTGGAAAAGTTGTTGAAAAAAAAAAGACTTTTATATAATCCCCTCTTGTGCTCTTTCATTAATTTTCAGTTACTCTACAGGCCAGTTTACATATAATTGCTCTCTAATTAATGAAACAATTTGTTAATTATACTGACGACTGTTTCTAAAGCAGGGAAATAAAACAAACGGAATTCAGTTTTTTAATAATGATATTCACTGAATGATGCTTAATGCTTAGTCAACACTATTACCCTTGCCTACCATTGTCTACCCTACAAACACATGCACACACATATGCATATACTATGGAATCCAGTAAGGGATAGGCTGTTGACACAAAGTCAACTAGGACTCCTTGACTCTCCTTCAGTATGACAAAAACCGAGAAGGAAAATAAATGAAGACACAGTGATTTACTAAATGGGTTCAAATGTGTGTCACAGTTAACCATCACAAGGTCACTGATACATATAACTGCTTCAGATTATGGTGAAGGAGAGAAAGGATTGATTGGACAGATTTAATGTCCCATTTTTCTCATTAAACTAATTTCTCAGCTGTCTGGGGTTAATTACCACACACACACATCACGCTGTTGTTCCACTTACATCATAATTACTGTGGAAAAGACTGAGAACATCTCAAGATAGTGATATGAGGCCTACAGCTATCGAACTGCCACACATACGTACGCATATGCATGTGCAAACACATACATCACAACAGCAGCCTCATCAATATTTTCTCCCCTAACGTGGTGCATTTCCAAATCCCCCTCCCTTCCTCAGGTGTCAGCTGTTTTGGGGATTGATTTCATTTATTTAATGAATGCTGCAGCAAATGACCCTTTGCACATGGATGATGGTGTCACAGACATGACACATCTCAGGAATGAGGATTGGATGGGGCCCTGAAGAGTGAAGGGTGGGGGTTATTGAAGAGAACCAAGAAACAGAGCGTCGCAAAAAAGAGGAAACACCATGTACACAGGGCTTTTATTTTATAAACAAACAAACAAACAAACAAACAAACAAAGGACACTGGATAAGAATAGAAATTAGTGACCACTTCAGTCATTTTTAATTGGTGCCACAGATGAAAGTGACCTATCAACCTCTCATCAGAGATATTGTTCCGTCAGTGTGACTTTGTTTTTGAAGAACTTGTATGGCAGCTTTGGTGCAAGCCAGGGGTAGACAAGGGATTGTTATTATAATTACTTATTATTGCCATTCGGCAAAAAAAAAAAAAAAAAAACTGCGTCTAATTCCAAAGAGGTATCAGGAACAAAAGGAAAATCCCTTAAGGTTACTATAAAAAATACGATGAAAAATGTGTAGAATGTGTAGAAATTATGAACCACATTCATGGCTAATGTTTTTGAAAAGAGGTAGCTTTGTTTTCTTTTAAATGAATACTTCACTAACTGTGATTATACTTTCAAGTCTTTTAACCAAGAATAGTGCTCACTGAACAATGTATTCATTCCTACATACAGTATGTATTTCACCAACTGGTGAGTACTCTTAATGACAAGGTAAAATACAAATCAATACATCATTAATGATGGACCCGTCTATTTGTTTGAAGTATGTAGGGCCCATTGCAGGCTCTCCCAGACTCTAATGCCATTACTCCAGTACTGCCATCAACCCAGACTCTCAACTGAATGTTTAAAAGAACTCTTACCCAGGTCCTCATCATGTTTCACTCGCTGGTTCTGGTATGTAAGTTTGTACACTGTTAAACTATTTAATGATTGTTTTACATTCAATCTTTTAACTGAGCACACATGGCATTAAATATACTTCAGGTAATGGTTGATTTAACGTTTCTAATACGGGCATTTGATGTGTTCAAGTGTGGCACATTAGAAGTCTGCATTCAGTGATGTACAAGAGCGAATAGCACACATGATGATTTTAGGGAAAATTTTATGTGCAATGAAAAACCTGCATAAATAAATGAAATAATTAAAGCCTTCATCTTTCTAGGCAGGTAATTAAAAGGAGCCTTGGCATTTAATGTGCATCCCCAGAAGGCCTAGATGTGAACACATGTGGGTGTGGGAAATCAAAGACTTTACATACATTTCTTGATACATCAGCAGATGAAATACAAGTTTGATAGAGGCTCATTACTTGTCATCTGATTTTATTACACACTTTGTTCTGTTTTGAACCATAATAACACATAATGTCAAGGTCAGGCTACTTCCGCTGTGCCCCATTTTGGGATTCACAAAATCCACCTAAGTATAAATGTCACACAGATATGACCAAGCATATTGCATGTTGGTTACGTTCTCATGCCCTTTTTTGAGATAGAGGTGTGGGTTTTTCCCCCATGACTGCTGATATTGAAGTTTAATCCCTGGCTGCACCTTTGGTTAAGTCAGACAAAACGTTGTTTTGGGTGGGAGCCAGTGAGGATTTTGTTGCTTTCGAACAGTGACTTGATCTGGTGGGTTCAAATGGTTTGGTCAATATCAAGAAACAAATATTATATTAAGTATTATGGTGGATAATGCTGTTGTATTTTCTTCTTCAAAGTCAAAAGTAGTCCACAGAAGCTTTTATATTTTTCCTCTGTGTATTGCAATAGATGTTAAGTGAAACTTAGAAATTATTTTCAATGTGAATATGTTTGAGAAGGTTTGACGTATCATCTTTAAATAACACACAATACATTCAGATGGATAAAGATACTGATCCTAAGAGCTCCTGATTTGTTTTCTCTCCCTAATGACATAACAAACCCTCTATCCCTACATTGAAGCTACATCAAACAACCTCAGACAGTTGCAGATACTGTCACAGCACCGAGGTTCTCACAGCTTTTTTACAGATAATAAAAGGTTGTAGCAACTGCAGAGCAAGCAGTCTGTAGATAATTTGCTTATAGCTCTGCAGTTGACCAAGGTTTTACAACCAGGCATGGTTCAGACTGCATTCTTGGAAGAAAAAATGAATTACTGTTGCATTATACCTCCCCTAGTATGCACAAACACTTAGTGGTGTGGAATGCTAGTGGCATCCGAGCGAAAGATTGAATCTCATAAAAAAAATAATAACTCCTTTTGCATTCATGCAAATCAAAAAAAGGTAATTTTGGAATCCCAATGTGTATAGTGGGGGGGGGGGGTTCTTCACACCAAGCTGCTTGCCTATTGCAGATACAGTCTCCCCAGCCTGGTGTAGGTCTACAATTTTGTTTCTGGTGTCCTTTGACAGCTCTTTGGTCTTGGCTACAGTGCAGTTTGGAGTGTGACTGTTCGAGGTTACGGACAGGTGTATTTTATACTGCTAAGGAGTTCAAACAGATACCATTAAAACATGTAATAAGTGGAGGACAGAGGAGCGTCAAAGAAGTTACAGCTCTGTGAGAGCCATAAATCTTGCTTGTCTGTAGTTGACCAAATTATTTTTTTCCACCATAATTTGCAAACAAATTCTTTAAAAATCAAACAATGTGATTTTCTGTTTTTTTTCCTCATTCTATCTCATTGTTGAGGTATAACTATGATGACAATTACAGGTCTCTCTCCTCTTTTTAAGTGGGAGAACTTGCACAGTTCGTGGCTGACTAAATCCTTTTTTTCCCCCCAAAACTGTAATTGGTGTGTTAGACATTTGAGTTAAAATTCAGCTTCAGCAATGATAATTTTGAACGTAGACATGAAAACTATTTTTAGGTGGTAAATTTTGCATCAAGTGTTCAAGCACAATCTGATTTTATAGTATTCCTGTTCCTATTGCAGTGGTGTTCTGGACATCATTTTACAATGTTGCCATCTAACATTAAAAACCATGAATAACCAACAATATTCAAAAACACATTAAAATCATACTGAATGATTAAGGAGTACTCCACTTTAATTAATAAATAGTTTAACAGAATAGAAAAGAAAATTATGAAATGTAAATTACTTTAGGAAAATACCAATACTACACTTTGATTATATAAATCATGCCAGGAAGGCAATTTAAATATTTGTAGTTCGTGAAACCCAGGCTAATCTATTAAAACAACAAAGCAATAGTGCATTAAAAATAACAGCGCATATCAAAATATCTAGAAAAGATATTCTGAAATAATTATCACCTCACTTGAAATGTTTTAAATAATTAGATGAGGAAAACAATTAAAACTTTATCTATTTGAAGAGTGAATAATATTCAAAACTGTAATCGTTTTGTAAATAACAAAAATCAGGTGATTTTCCTAGTATGCTGATGAGTAATGTTCCACTAAATCATTGTGAGTGTGAGACTACAGCCAAACTCACTGAGAATTTGCTGAACTATTTTGACATGACATGAAATTTTAATCTATGGGGTGTTCATGCTACATTTTGTAGATCATTCGCATTAGGCTAAATCCTCTTGCCATGTTTGCGTGATTGGCCCTCATCAATAGTTCTGAAGCCTAATTAGGCAATCTTCTAAATTGTTCGTGTACAGAAAATTAAATTTTTCATGTCTTTTTCAGTTTTGGTTAAATATGAATGCTCAACTGTTCAGAAATTAGGCACATAGGGACTACCACTAACCTAACACACAATTAGGACTGTCAATTGGTTATTCATGATTTTAAAAAAAAGTCCCCCCCCCCCTTTTTTTTTAATACAAATCACACCCTTCCTATGAGCATCATTAGACATGTATAATGTGGCCATACCGGCATCAATCCTATCCAAAACCTGAAATCACAACACTTTACATGGCTTATTAAAAGCATCAAATTCCAGCAGTACTGTAATTTTGGTTACTATTAATATAAATAAGCCAACATACAATGAAAAACACATACAATGACAAAAAAAAAAAAAAAAAGCTCCCCCGTGAACTGCCACCTGATAGTGGTGGGGGAATTTGAGTGCCCGAATGATCCCAGGAGCAATGTGTCAGGGGCTTTGTGCTCCTGCTAGAGTCTCTTGGCAAACAGGTCCTGGGTGACGGGCCAGACTAAGAGCAGTAACAAAACCCTTGGACAAGAAATACATCAAGGACCGTGACGTCTCCAGGTACAGCGCAACTGGGCCCCACCCCAAAGCCAGGTCCGGGGTTTGGGCTCGTATGCAAGCCCCAACCCCAGCTTTGTGGATCTGGAGAAAGCATTTGATCATGACCCTCGCGGTATCTTGTGGGGAGTGTTTCGGGAGTATGGGGTTCGTGGCCCTTTGCTGAAGACTGTCCGGTTCCTGTATGACCAAAGCCAGAGCTTAGTTTGCATCGTCGGCAGTAAGTCAGACCTGGTCCAGGTGCATGTTGGACTTCGGCAGGACTGCCCTATGTCACCGGTTATGTTCATAATCTTTATGGACAGAACTTCTAGGCGCAGCCAGAATCCAATAGAAGTCCTGTTTGGGGACCAAGGGATTTCATCTCTACTTTTTGCAGATGATGTTGTCCTGTTGGCCTCATCAAACCTGAACTTTCAGGTTCAGGTCAATGGAGAGTCTTTGCTTCAAGTGGAGGAGTTTAAGTATCTTCGGGTCTTGTTCAGGAGTGAGGGCAGGATGGAGAATGAGATTGACAGATGGATTGGTGCAGCTTCCGCAGTGATGCGGTCTCTGTATAGGTCTGGTCAATCAAAGTTCTGACTCTCACCTATGGTCATGAGCTTTGGTTCATGACTTAAAGAACAAGATCTGAGTTTCCTCCGTAGAGTGGCTGGGCGCACCCTTAGAGATAGGGAGAAGCTCGGAGTAGCGTCATTAGTGGGTAAAAGTTTAAGCCCATCAAGCACTTTGGGGGAAATATGGTTTTTGGTTAAATTTATTATAATTTGACCTATTTATTTTTGGACACAGTAATCTTTTATGCTCTTTGGCCCCCCGGTCTTGAGTTTGAGACATGCGATCTAGTGTAAATTGTTTTCCAACTCCACTGCATCCTCCAAGACATTGTGTCTGACAGAAGCCCCCAGTTCACCTCAAGTATAGAAGGTCTGTAATACAGCTACTTTCTGTGGAAGGAAACGGACATTTCTTCACTGCTTTAACCATAGTTGGGTCTGGTTTCCTAGTTCACTGAAGTGACTTTTAATTCACATTTTTATGCCTTGAAAAATAATTTGTCATCCAACAGTCTTGAGAACCTACCAGACATGTCTCACATGCTCCTCAGGAATCCATGAGAAAATCAAAATGTGATCACAGTACACAAAAACAGTCTTGTTCAGCAGATCTCAAAACACATATTTTACCAAAGCCTGGAAAACTGTAGGTTCAATAGTTTAACCAAATGGCAATGCAAGGTATTCAAAATGTCCCAGATGTGTGTTGAAAGTTGCCTTTGTCATCTTCTCTGATTTTGACCAGATGGTACGCATCTCTGAAATCCACTTTTGAGAAGATGGTTGCATCATAAGGAGGACCAAAAGTGGAGTCAATGAGAGGGAGTTGATATTTGTTTTTCCACAGAGATTTCATTCAAACTTGAGTAATCAGTGCAGAGGTGTAGTGTGATGTCCTTCTTTCTCTATGAAGAAAAAAACATCTCCCACTGCAGGTGAAGAGGAGTGAATGATTCCTGCATCAAGGCAGTCATTATATACTGTATGTATATATATATATATATATATATATATATATATATATATATATATATATATATATATATATATATATAGACTCAGCCAGGATCCAATGGAAGTCCTGTTTGGGGACCTGTTCGGGCGGAGCTGCGGCCCTTTATGGGCTGCGGTCACGCAGACATTGGGGTAAGAGAGCTGGCGCGCTGGTGAGACTCCGCCAGCAGAGATTCAGGACCCCGCTGCCATCAATACATCTGGCAAATCTCCGCTCATTGCCCAACAAACTTTCCACGTTCCGCTGCCTTGTGTTTCACTGAAACTTGGCTCAGTGAATCGATCCCCGACTGCGCTCTGAATCTGCCGGACTTTTAACTTGACAGAGTGGACCACGTCAAGGTGCTGTCGGGGAAAACCAAGGGGAGTGGAATATGCTTCTATATTAAAGTTGGTGTAAAGATGTCACAGTGCTCAGCTGATTCTGTGGACCAAACATTGAGACATTCTTTATCAAGTGCAGACTCCCAGGCCTCTGGTAGAGGACCTGAGCTTGAGGATGACACACAGATACCACCCCACAAGGGTGAGAGGGAGATTATATATAATCTGATCTTTGTTGTTTGTACTAGCTGGTAATTTCTGACGGATTCACCTCTGCATTTAAAGAACTGTCTTTTCACTCTTACAAGTTAGTGACAACATCTCGTGAATGAAAGCACAACATGAATAGATGAATGATTTAAGGCATACAAATTCTGCTCAAGCTCAACACTCACATCTGTAGTGCACTGCATTCATCAGATAAAATCCATAAACAAACAAACTGAACAAATAGTTGTGAGATATACAGTGCGCCCTCGGTCTTTGCAGTCAATGCGTTGCAGGAACCACACGCAATTGAGGAATCCGCGATCGAGATTGCGATCTATTTATGTTATTATTTACAGTAATTTAAACGTTTATTAACTCTCCCCATACTGATATTAAACCACCTTTTATCTGTATTACCTTTTCCCACACTCTGGTGGACTGTTTAAAGCACTTTTATGTCTCACGAAAGTCCGAGACTGAAGGAACAGGGCGCACTTCCGGATCCTATCAGACAATGGAATGTGCGTATGGTAGCACGTGACTGCCGACCAAAAATTTGTGATGAGGTGGAGTCGCAATGGCTGATACGTGATCGCGCAAGGGTGCACTGTAGTATGGACAAAAATATTTCTTTCAGGTGTTCCAATGTGCTGTTCACTTCACATCTGGGGAACATAACAGCTTCCAATACGGTATGGTACCTTAGCAAAAGTCTGTTATCACCACTTTCTTGCATCAAGTGTTTATCCACAAATCTAGACTTCACTAGCGTATTTTTCTCTTATTCAATCCAAACCACATGACACATCCTACCGTTGGCCGATCATTTGTTAACTATCAAACTTTTAACAGACTCTCTGCCAGCTGTCATCCAGTTGCCAAAATAACCCCACCCATGACCATCTTAACCTGGCACACCTGGCCACCTTCAAACAATATCTCCCAGCTGAAGTCTATGAACAGGATCCATGCATATGTCCCTGGATGGTTGAGATGATCCAGGATGAAATGCAGTCCCAGGTTCTTGTTGGCCTCAGCAGGGGGGATGGGCGTCTGTAGCCGGTGATGTCCTGCAGACCTCTTGACACCGACGACGGGTTGTTGGCTAAAAAGTTTTCTTTCAGCTTGTCAACTTTCAACTTCTGTCCTCCTCTCCTCCTCCAACGTGTTGTTGTCCCTCGTCGGACAGGTGACATGCTGTCTGTATTTAGGGAGCTCGTTGTTTAATTTTAGTCTGTTCAAGTCCCCCAGGATTATTAAAAATGAGTCCGGGTGTGTTTTTTCAATGTCCGTAAGTTGTTCCACTAATGTTTGTAGTGTGTCATTCACATTAGCTTGCAGTGGAATGTAAACACCGACGAACACGAAGGAGGAGAACTCCCGCGGAGAATAAAAAAGATTTGCTCTTGATAAAGAATGTCTCAATGTTTGGTCCACAGAATCAGCTGAGCACTGTGACATCTTTACACCAATCTTAATATAGAAGCATATTCCACCCCCCTTGGTTTTCCCCGACAGCACCTTGACGTGGTCCCGCTCTGTCAAGTTAAAAGTCCGGCAGATTCAGAGCGCAGTCGGGGATCGATTCACTGAGCCAAGTTTCAGTGAAACACAAGGCAGCGGATAAGACTGTGTTAAGACTGTAAGAACACTTGCTAGGTCAACTTCTGTTTTAATCATCTATTATGTAAACAAAACTTGCTGTTCCTGGGGGAATTGTTATTGTGAGCATGCATAGGGTCACATCTGTGTCGGTGGATGATATTTGAATAATTGTCAATACATTGATATTAAAGGTCATTAACAAGACCTTAAGTCACTGCAGGAACTAATGAAGTTGTGTAAAAACGCACACATCTATTGGGATTGAATGGATGGTTTAAAACAGCAATGGGACAAAATGAATTAAATGTTAAATTTAAAGTATGAATTTGGTTGACACCATATTGTAATGAGAGAGATGTTGATTCTGGATATGGGAATTTTACAAGTCATATGGCTTCTAATTTTTTTTTTTTTTTCCGGATTTGGTTGTTTAATTTTGCAAATGCGATGAAGGTGAAGTTTGGAGAGAAAAATAAACTGAATAAAAAAAAAAAAAAACGCCTCCTGCAAGTCATTAAATTCATTGGTCAAGTCAGCTTTTTCAGGTGGAATTCAGTCAAAATGGAATGGCTAAGGAACTAAGGAATGGCTTAGCGTAGGCTGTGAATGTGGCAGTAGCTACTCCAACTATGTGGGTGGCTGTGACCCAGTCTAGGTGTGGGTTGTGTATCTTTAGCCACGGTAACCTGAGCACAACGAGAGTTAGAGGAGTAGTGATAACATACAGTTCAATAAATTCATGATGGTTACCGAAAATTGTCAGCTTCATTTGCCCAGTCCCGTACATGATGATCACCAGTAGCTTGCCATCAATGGCCTGGATTTCCTGGGGTAAATTTAGCTTGACTAGTGGAAGTTTATTGCATGTAACAAAGTCTATATCAATAAAATTGTCGGAGACCACAAAAATCTGCCCTGGAGTTGTCTGCTGAGTGTAGTGCAACATACCCATAACTTGCAGTCGGTTTTGAGACGTTGCAGAACTGGTGGTTCAGCTAATCAGTGCCGCCATGCCTACTGATGAGCCTGCTCTGTATCTGAACACTGAACAAAAAAGTGGCCCACCCAATCATAGTAAATGCAGAGCTGGTTGGTCAGGCAGCGGCGTCTCTCCGCCAGAGTCAGGCGTCCCAACTGCATCAGCTCTTCTTCAGACCCAAGTGCTGAAATGCCTGTGCAAAGCAAATTTGAGATCAGGAGGGATGTAGAAGTAGAGGGACTAGCGGGACTGAAAGCACAAGGTCTCTATGTTTTTGTTTGCTGTGTCTGCCCCTCATTCTGTTGAAATGCTGTCATTCCACCCACGTTATACTGCAAGCATGTCAAAAGAAACTGCATATTGGTAGACAGACTGGGTACCCGTTGTAAATCTAATAATTTATTTTTTTAATTTACTCTTTGCTCCCCTTTAACGGGATGATCAATAGCTCTTCATGTCTTCAGAAAACTACTATAATCTGAATATGTCAGAGTGATGGCTAGAGGTAGTGATTTCTGCTTTGTTCTGGTGCTCCGATACACGCCCCGGGCTTGGTGGGCGTTCCCATGTGAAACACTGCTCTGGAGCCTGCTTCTAACATGGAAAAACACGTGACTGATGACGTTTGGCAAACCAAGTGTTCCAAAACACGAAGCACCCAATTCACCAGGTGACACACTGGCACTCCATTCACCAGGTGAAACAGTTTCGTGGTCCAGATCAATGGGTGATCCGAAACACTGGCCGGTCCAAGACTCATTAAAATGGATGAAAAAGCGCGGTGCGCTGCCTATTGTGTCAATATCCCTTGGATTGAACAGATTGGCATTCCAATTGCTGACAGTTTGCGTTGTAATTACTTTACAATGGAACCAACCAGAAAGAGATCACAAATCTAGGAACATTTTGAACTGGTGCCGTCGAACAAAATAGACTTTAATTTCTAAGAAACTTATTTTCAGGCTCTGTTGCTCACATAGTAGAAAATAATAAACTACACACATGCCATTTTTATTTTGCAGGTGAAGTGTTTGCCTTGTTCCTAGCATCTGACATACAGTAACAACACATCATCAATGATGATGTTTTACCAATCCAGACGTGAGAATGAAGCCAGTGGTGCTGCTGTGATGTTTCCAAATCCCGACTTTCATCACACAATATATATATATATATATATATATATATATTTACAAATTATATATGATTAAATATGTATGTGTGAACATGTTATCTATATCTCTTATTGCTTTACTGAACCCTGCAAGGACCAACAATCATAAAACAAATTTTCGAACATATATGGCTACAATATTGCAAGCCAGGATTGACACGTTGAATTAGATTATATTCGGTTTTATTCAGAAAATACACGTTCCCAATGAATTGGGCGCCGAGTAATGAAGCAGTTTTCGGCACAATTTTCGCAAACGGTTCAACGCCCCATGGGGCGCCATTCAGACATCACTAGCCAGAGGCAGGTAAGGCCCAAGCTACAGTTTGTCTACTTTCGATGCATGGGTGGTATAAGTAGCAGATTGCCGAATGAAAATGAGTGAGCATTGATGCAAAAACTGAGCACATGTCCTGAAATTTCCTTCATATCTGGGTGGGATAGGAATGTATGCTTGTTGGAGCTGGAGGAGGGTGCCGCTGTGTGGATTCTCCAGGAGAGGTGAGCCCATCTGCAAAGCGCCCACCGATCTCCATGACTGTTCCATCAATTGATGCATATGATCAGTAATCTGCTTCAGCATGGTGTAACGGCTGCCCACCATGGCTCCTTGGTTAATGAGCACTTGTCTTAAACGCCCCATCTCCACTTGGTCCATGGGACCAGATAATTCTGTTATGTGGTTGACAGGGGACTGAGAAAGATCCAAGTAGCAATCTTCAGGATATTTCGTACAAAAAAGGCAAAAACACAAAAGCAGCTATTGGGTTATGTGGGGTATCTGCTGTGGCAGGAGGCATGGTGTCACAACGAGCAGGATTAGGACCCAAATGCAGGGCACGGGTGGAGAGGCTTTCATCAATGAAAAAAAAACAAACTTCAGACACAGGCAAGGCACAAAACAAAACATAGACATTTGTACAAAACGATCTGGCAAAGAACCAAGACAGAACCCGGCTTAAAAAGCCTCAGACTACTCAGACTGATCAAATCCAGGTGTGAAGACAAGCAACAGGTGTGGAGATGAGTAACTGGTGTGGAGACGAGGCTGCCGACAAGTTTTTCTTCTCCTCCTGCCACACCCCAGCACAGCAGAGCAGTCCAAAGAAAAAAAGGCAGTGAGGTACCAAACAAATGAGACAAAGCATAAACCAAAACAACATTCATCCTAATGACAACTTTTCTTTCAATTGTAACATGTAAATCCAATAAATTAACATTGAACCTTGAAACACCTAAAGTAAAATAAGTAAAAACCAAATAGATACAGTAGTTGCCATTTAGGTAGGGATGAGTAATTGAAAACAAAAAAAGTACACTGGATGGCAAAACAAATGATTGAACATCACCTGATATCTGAAAAAAAAATTGCAGGTAATATTCTGGTGTTTATTGAGAGAGACAGAAAAAAAAAACTTTAAAAAATTATTGTATTTCACTGTGTCCCTGGGTTCAATATCCAATGTCTCTTAAGGCTGACACCTAAATGATACATTAAGGTTCAATGCAATGCATTGCATAAAAATGATAGCATCACTTTTTCAAAAAAACGTTACATGCAGATTAGATTTCGTCCATCTCCACTTTCAGTTCATCATAAAAACTGCTTTTCAACGGTCGCAGTTGGACTTCTCAAAATAAATTATTTTACATCCTGATGATTCTTTTCAAATTATGTCAATGGAACAACGATTAAAACAGTGTTAAACTTTGGCTTAGACACTGCAGATACTTCCCACTGAACCTAGATAATAACTAGATTGGTAACATGCCATTTCCTCTCAAGTAATGGCTTCTCAATTTCTGTCAATATAGTAAAAGCTGAAACCTTATGAGAGGAAAGCACACATCTGTGTCACCATAAGTGTACCATGAAGAAGCACTTGCACTATCAACATCCTCTGGATATGTTTTAGTATAATTCACTCAAACACTTATCATTGCCATGTATTCCCTCAGTGACAACAGGCAAGGGAAGTAAGGAAGAATTACTGCTTAGATGAAACTAAACCTAAATTTAAGGCATCAAAGCATTTTAGGGATTCCCCTTAGAGCTAAAAAAAAGACCATGTAAGGATGGATGACTGAAGAATTTTGTAACTCAAAGTTTGAAATATATAGTATGCAATTTATCATATTATACAAAATGTATGTGCAGCAACGTCTTTTTATCACAATTATGTTAATAAAAGCGCTTTTTTTGCACTTTTTTTTTTTTTTTTTGCTGAGGATGGCGGGGCGTGCACACGCAGCGGCTCCTCTCTCATCTGATACAACGTTTATTTCATGTTTTTTGTGTCTTGTCTCTCCGTGTGTTTGTTGAAGAGATTTAAATACATGCTATTCATTATTTTGCTAGTTGCGTAAATATTTAGTTTTAATTATGCAATAAACTTTTCTATCACTCTGTCTCAGTCAATTTCCACACACTTCAGCTCATCTAATTTGACACACCCACACACACACACACACACACACACACACCCAAGGCAACAGTTCAATTTATGGAAGTCTTCACATTCATGGGGTCATCAGGAATTAGGCAGGATTGTTTACAGGATGAGACCGGAGACGGAAACTACGTCGAGATGATGCAGCCGAAAACCTGTCACGATCGGATTGGTCCAGAAGACACTACATCCCCTCATGCATATTCTTAATCTGAATTCTTTAAATTTGACCGGGCCAAGATAGAATTTGCTCTTCTTCAGCTGCGTCTGATGTAAGACCCGTGTAGTACCGGCAGTCAGGTACTGTGGTAGAGCCCAGACATCTGTATTAGACTTGTTGTCATGAATAAACTTTTTAAACTTATGACAATCGGCTAAGTCTCCTACTTTACCTCAATAACAAGAACCCATGGAATAAAGAAGCTTTGAAAAGACTTTGCTTCATTGTCCATCTTTGTCACGTCCATCTTCGTCATGTCTACTTGCCCCAAGGTGCTCATACTCGCGTGAGTTTCTGCTCGACATAAGCAGAACAACTTCTTTGGACTTAGACCCAGCAGACACGAAAGTAATGTGCGAGTGCGGCCTACTCCGGAGGCCTGCTCAACCACCGACCCCCACCCCTGCTCCTAGCACGCAGTGGAAGCGCCACAGGCGCTACATGCGGAATCAGAAGCGGGATAAGCGCGGAGGCATCCGGGCTAGGCTAGCAGCTAGCTCTCACCGGCCAGCTATCCCGACCATCACACTCGCCAAAGTACGCTCACTGGACAATAAACTAGACCACATCCGCCTACTCCGATCATCAACTAAGTCTGTGGATGAGTGTTGTGTCTTTTTATTTGTGGAAATATGGCTCAGTGACAGCGTCCCGGACTGTGCCAGCTGGACCGGCTAACGTGCTACCGGGCTGACAGAGCACTCGTCGAGAAGGGGGAAGACCCAAAGCGGGGGACTCTGGGTTTACATCAGGGATGCTTGGTGCCGAGACGCTGCTGTGGTTTGCACACACTGTTCTCCTCTGGTGGAGCTTATGATCATCAGATGCCGGCCATTCCACCTGCCCAGGGAGTTTTCTACCGTATTGCTGGTGGCAGTATACATCCCTCCCACCTCCAGCAACAACAGGAGTGAGGCACTGAACGAACTCTACTGTCTCATCAGTGAGCAGCAGACAGCCCACCCAGATGCCTTCCTCATTCTGGCGAGGGACTTTAACCATGCAAACAAAGAGTGTGTTTCCAAAATTACATAGGCATATCAACTTTGCCACCAGAGGAGCTAACATCCTGGACAATGTCTACACAACACATAAAGATCCCTACAAGGCCCGTGCCCTCCCCTACCTTTGGGCGTCAGACCACACCACTGTTACGGTAATGCCGGCATACAGACCGCTCATTAGAGTCATCAGACCTGTGAAAAGGCAGATACGGGTGTGGCCTGATAGGTCGTCTGAGGCACTCCGGGACTGCTTCTCAACCACAGACTGGAGCATATTCAAAGACACAGCCACCCACAACAACACCACAGACCTCCAGGAGTACGCGGAGACCGTCACTGCATACATGAGGAAATGCATGAATGATGTAACGGTCACCAGAACCATCTCCATTCAAGCCAACCAGAAGCCATGGCTGACAGGGGAAGTTCACAGGCTCCTGAGGGCACGGAACGTGGCCTTCAGAGCTCGGGACGAGGTGGGCCTAAGGTCAAAGAGGGCCAACCTGTCACGAAGCATCCGAGTGGCCAAGAGACAGTACTCCAGGAGGATCGCCACCCACTTCAGCGACAGTATACACAACAGGAACCTGTGTCGGGGGATTCAGTCTATTACGGACTACAAGCCCCTTCCGCAGTCCTGCGACAGCTCCACCACTCTGCCTCAAAGCGTGCAAAAAAGTCATTCAGCTGATTGAGCAGACAACAACATCCCGGCACAGAAGAGTCCACCCCCTCCTGGTGACCAGGCGTTTACACTTTCTCCGGACAGCGTGAGGCAAGTCCTCAGAAGGAGCAACGCCCAAAAAGCCCCAGGTCCTGACAACATTACTGGTTGTGTCCTAAGAGACTGTGCTATATATATATATATATATGTGCTACTGGGAAACCAGCTTGTTTGTGTTCTCAGAGACGTGGCTAACTGGCGACGTGCCAGACGCCAACGTCGGGCTAACCGGCTTCTCCTCTGTTCGAGCGGACTGGGACACTAACACCGCCGGTTAGAAGAAAGGAAGTGGATTAATTATCTATACCAACGATAGATGGTGCCATCTGGGACATGTGACAGTGAAATCAACACTGTGCAACTGCGATCTGGAGCTAATAGCTGTTAGCATCAGACCCTACTACCTGGCGCGTGAATTTCACACGTTATTGTCCTTGCCGTCTACATCCCTCCACGTGCGGACCCTGAGACTGCACAAGAAATCATCTGTGGGACCACCTCTGCTCTTCTTACCCGGCACCCGGAGGCGCTCGTCATTATTACTGGTGACTTTAACCACATCACTTTGGACTCATCTCTCCCCACAATGGTCCAGTGTGTAGACTGTCCTACATGGAAGAACAGAACCATTGATCTGTTCTACACTAATGCTAAGGAGGCATACACCGCCACCCCCCTCCCTCCACTAGGTAAATCAGATCATAACCTACTGTACCTACAGCCCACCTACATTCTGCTGGTGAAACGGCTCCCACAACAACACGGCAGGTCAGGAGGTGGTCCCGGAAGTGGAGGAGATGCTGAGGGACTGCTTCCAGACCACCGACTGGGATGTCATTGTGGGCTCACACGGGGAGGACATTGAGGGGGCAGCTCAGTGTTTTACAGATTACATGAACTTCTGTGTGGACACTGTGACCCGTCAAGACAATCACGTGTTACCCCAACAACAAACCATGGGCAACCAAGGAAGTCAAGGCTGTCCTGAATAGGAAGAAGTGGGCGTTCAGGAGCAAGAACGAGGAAGAGATGAGGAAGGCCCAGCAGGAAGTGAGACTCTGCCTGAGGGAGGCTAAGGAGGCGTACAGGAGGAAGCTGTAGAAGCAGCTGAGGTGCAACCAGGTCTGGAATGGGATGAGAACCATCACCGGACAAGGGCGCAGCACTGGAGGGGAATTGTGAACGAGCGAATGAACTAAACAGCTTTTTCAATCCGTTCAGCTCCCCCACCACTCCCGCCTCCTCATCCCAGGCCTCTCCCGGTCCTGCAAACCACTCCACTGATGCTCCCTCCTGCTATGCTTCCTCTCCTTCCACCCCTGCCACTTCTCCCGAGCCCACTCCAAGAACTGCAAAGCTCAACGGCCCCACCTCAACCATTGTACTTCCAACTACGCTACGACCTCCTGCTCCCACGGGTCCCAAATTTAAAATGCTTGTGCATTGACTTGCCACTCACGATTAATTATGTTAATTTTCAGCGTAATTAATCTAATTAACGCGTTGAAGTGACAGCCCTAATATTATATTTATATATATATATATATATATATATATATATATATATATATATATATATATATATATATATATATGTTGTATACAGGCCCCTGAACAAACAGACAACACAGGCATGCAATTAGTATACTGTATATAGGGGGAGGCAGAGCGAAGGGTTGCGTTAGGGATCGCGCCCTAAATGAGCATCTTGTGGAGGGAACAGCGCCTTGCTCAAGAGCGCCTCGGTAGTGGCTGAGAGGTGAGCTGACATATCCCACCGTCAGCTCACACTCCTGAGGATGTATTGGCGGGAGTGGGAATCAAACCGCTGATGGTTGGGCGATGTCTGGTCTTCAAGACATCTGCTCTATCGCTGAGCCACTGCTGCCTTGATACATGTTCCAGATTGTTTCAACCAAGCTAGGACTTCTTTCAAATCAATAGTACCGGTGATGCCTGATTGCATTCTATAAGAAATGCAATTGAATGGCGACTTCACTACAACTGAAATCAATACTATTTGTCAATCCAGGAAATTGCTTGCGTTGTAAAACCTGACTCTGTAACAAGACCGGAATACCCTGCCAATGACTTGTTACAGAAGACATTTTTACCAAATTGTCTCTTAGGCTTCACTGCTTTAGTGCTCAAGTTTATGGCAAGACAACTGTAACTCTAAGAGAAATTTTGTTTCAAATTAAGAAATAAAAATACTTTTTTTGGTCTCCTTATCTGTGCAAAAGTTGTGACATATTTGTTTTATCCACCAAGCCACTAGATTAAACCTGCATTGACTTGTATTCTAAAAGAGTGATTGAATTTTCTTTTTGGTTTTATGGCACATCCAGATTAAGATGACATAGCTCAAGGAGAAAGAAATGGGACTGACAAAGATGAGCCACAATGAGCCAGAGAAGTGTTCTCAAGTGGATCAGGTAGCTGGCAGAAAGACATGTCAGAACATTCTCATGGGGCAGATATTTTTAGGCTCAGCAGCAACAGTTCACTGGCACTTGTACAATAAGCATTGTAGGGCAACTAAAAAGACAGGGAAATAGTTGAGGAGGGAAAAGAGAGAGAGAGAGAGAGAGAGAGAAAGAGGTGAGAGCGGTGCAATAATGCATTGTCATTGAAGGAACCCTTGGTGTACGATATCCAGTGGCAGAGACATGAGCACAGAATGGGTCCCTCTGGGTTTTTACACATTCTTATTAATTCTGAGATGATACTGGAACTCTTTTGTTTAAAATGTTAAACTTTGTCTGTTTGCATAATTTCCTTTGCTTACCACTAGAACTGCAAAAATCAGACTCTTCAAATGAATTTGAACCACAGAATTGTTTTAACACTTCAAAGCATTTCCATTCTGATACCCTTGTTTGGAGATAAACAGACTTCATAATGCTTATAAAAGTATACCTGATGCATGAATTGCCAATCCCTATCTCAGAAAAATCTACATAGGTTGTTTGAGCATACCGCTCACTAAAACGAAAAGGCATGCACTGAGACGGTGAGGTCCAGTGGCTCAGACCAAAGGAGTGAGTGGTACTACAAGACTGTGAATATAGTGAATGATTGATAATTTACTAATGGAGACTTACACGCGACTTCAGAACCGTTCTCAGTTTATAGTAGAGTTCACTTAGATTTGTGAACAATCATTATGGTTTACTGCTTTAGCCTTAAACATATGACCAAAGACTAAGAGCTGATTGTCAGTTCCATACTCAGTTGTGCTTTACTATCTGGTTCGTGTGCTCACAAATGTTTAGTGCATAAACAACAGGTATCATTGACATTTTGTGGGGAATTTGTCATTAACTGGGTATGATAACTATAACCTCACAATAAATTATTCTGAATAAAGGACACCAGACATCATTAGAGAGATCTGAGACTTTGTGTAGTGTGAAAGTAAGCCTTCAGGATGTTAATGCCATGTGCAGCATCAGATATTTACTTTTGCTAATACCTTTGGATGGTTGTATTGGTTTTGGTAAAAGTTTTCAAAATGTCTTGTTTGCTTGCTTATATTTTGCATACTTTGTGATGAGCATAGTTTTCTGACTCATGTGACTTTGTTTTTGTGTCTTTAGTGAGATTAATTGAAATTAATAGATTTCGTGTTGTAATATTAATCTGGTTTTAGTGCATATTTAGGGTATGGAAGACCACTGTTTGTGCACCATGTGAAACTAATTTGTTGGAGTCAGCAGTTAATACAGCCAAGTCAACAACACAAGACAAAAACATTTTACAGAAAAGAACAAGCAAACAAAACAACAACAACAAAAACTTTCATTTGTTTCGGCATATTATACTACAAATTATATGGAAGATACCTAAGGTTTCAAGGGACGAGATTTGATTGGGCCTTTTTGATGGCTCTGCTTTTGTAATTGGGAGACATGATTCAAATGAGTACCTTTATTTTCATTATTATGTTCTGTTGCTTCATTAAGATTGAGCAAGCAGCTAAGCAAATAGCACTCAATTATCAACACTTTTTATGACCTTGTTTCTTTGAAAAATGTAATGAAGTCACAGAATGATTAGAATAAATGTGTAGCAGGAAAACAAAAAGAACAGACTAGAAAATAGTTTCTTACATCAAGGACAAAACTGATACTGAGATGTGGTGTAATATTTGAGATCTCATGCCAACCTATGAATAAGATAAACTTTGGAGAAGAGGGCCAAGGTTTGAGTGTAAGTGAACAGGAATGCAAGCACAGTACTGTAACACACATCAGTGTAACCCAGATAAGTGAGCGATCAAGGTAGCTTATTTTCTTGTCAAAACAGTCCACACTGCATAAGATAACTTATAATGGAGTGTTTGTTAAACTAAAACAACAAAGCAATTAAAATTTGATGAGGCAACACAACACATCCGTAGTTTCAAACCCATCACTATAAAGCTAACTATGGGTCTCAAAAATGTCACCACCGTAAAACCACTGGCAAATTCGTGACTCCAATCACAATGACGTACAAACTGTACTTGTTTACAACAGTTTCTCCTTTTTTTGTTGTCAAAACTAGTAGATACTTGTATTTAGTTTATATATAATCTGTTAATCCATCCATAGATAACTGCAAGCACTGTAGGTATGGTCCCATAAATCATTTATACATAGAAGTGTATTTTATAATTACTATGTGCCTCCTCATCTCTTCATCCTATTTCCTTCAACATGGGACCCACAAATCCATTTAGGTCTGTGAGCTCTGTGACTACTCTAATCTATATGTGTTGGTAGAGTGGCTAACTGCCTTGTGGATGGCAAAGTGGTGAAGTATCGGAATCATCAAAGGTGAAAATGCATTCAGAATCCAAAAGTGGAGAAGACTGTGCATAAAGTGGGAATGTTTGATTTAGTATAGAGTGCCTTCCCACTCTCCTGTGAGGTTCCAGTATTATTGTCATGGTTGTTGTTTATTTGTTTTTTTTATATGCTATTGATCATAACTTCACTTACTACTTACCTAGAAAAGTTCTATGTGTACAGTGTTTCACTGTAATGTTTACTTTGTTAATTTGTCCACTTCCTCATTGCCTTCTATTCCATCGTGAGTAGGAACACAGAAAAAGAAGTAACCACACGTCAGTTATGTAATCTGCATATGTAATTATGCTGTATATTTCAATTAGAATATAGTCCCTTTGTAAATATCCAGATTTGAATGCTTGTGAGTATTGGTAGTTGGTTTAAAGCTATTGCAAAGCTATTTATTTATCATATTCCACCCACTGAAATGCACACACCATTGTTACCATTTCCAGTGTATATAATGTTACATGATGGTTTTTTTTTTTTTTTTCAATATCAATTTTATATGTTCCGATGAGCACTGCCGTTCCTGTATATCTGTGAATAGTATTATTTTATTGGAATTGTGGTGACTGATAATGTTTTGTACTACTGTTCATGCCAATACTAGTTCAAGTTTCTCTTGTGCTTTAAAGGACGGAGTAACAGACATTGGGACTGTTGGAATGATATTTAACTCATTAAAGCATTATTGTTGAGGTTTTGTTTCCTATCCATCCCTGTTAAAATCCATCCTATTGTGTTTGCAGCCCTCCTTTAATAATAATGGATAAAATCAATATAGCACTCTTCTAGGCACAGAGTGGATCACATAGTGGATCCATTATTCATTCACTCCTCATTCGTACTTAATGATGGCAAACTATATGCGTTGTCACATCTGTCCTGAAACGTGGCAGCCAACCACCATCAGAACAATCACGCACATTCACACACCAGCGAGACCCTCAAGACCTGCTCTACCAACTGAGCCACTGCTGCCTGTAGTACAGCTTGTGCGGATATGTTCTGGTTTGACCTTTCAAACTAGTATGGCTTTTTCAGCATCAGCACAGTTCAAATTCACAGTGGCAACTCTCCCATTTCCATCCGCATTGTAGACACTGGGGATTTGACAATTGAGTGAAGAGCCAGAGCTTAAGTACTATACTGTGGAGACCAGGTGGATCTGATCAGGTGATTGGCAGCAGGTGATCAAAGAGGTGGAGGGGGAATGAGCTGGAGGGGGCATGCTTGTGGTAAACCGGTACCAAAATGATTGTTCTGAAAATGAAAGTGCAGCAGGAATGACACAAAGTACTCAGTTCTCTCTCCAGATTTCATCTTTTTTTAAAAAAATAATACATATCTGTGAGTATATATCCACAAAAATAAAGAAATATTCAAATTATTATTTCTATGTTCACAGAAACATATTCTTAGCTGCCATCACTTAGAGTGCAATACACATTCATGTATTTCAAATAGGTTGTTTTCCATTCTGGATAGACATGATGCATACACATTGATTGTTGACACATTCATATCAAAGAACTTAATCCAGTTTTATGTGATGACACAACTGCTAGCCACTCCATGGAGAAACACACACACATACACACACACACACACACACACACACACGAGAGGAAGAGACAGATAAGAAACATTAGGGACAGGGGAAAACAGTGGAAACAAATTGGAATCACCCGTTACAACAATGTAATGGTTCTTTTACACCATATGCCCAGTCGCCTCAGACCAAATTTAATCAGCATCTGTCTGAATATACGTTGAAAATTAAATTTGAAATATCCTCAAGGTGCAATATTAATGAAAAAAAAAAAAGTTGGTTTGTAGTTCTGTTCCTGTAGTCAATGAGATTTCAGGGGTCTTGGGAAAATACTATCAAAGAGCTGTAATATATCTTAAGATCTATGCTTGATGTACATGAATTGGATCTTGTGTTTTTTCTAAGTATATATTGTGCTAAAATATTATATGGTCATTTGAAGGGGGAAAAATGTGACAGTGTGTGACAGTTTGTGTATTTGCATTTACTCATGATCCATCTATTTTCAGAAACTAACCTTTGTCACAGCATTGTCAGTCTCAATTGCCAGGGGCACAAAACACTTGGGAGATGTGTGGCAGCTCTGTCCCTCTTGAGGTTGACTGGTGACAAAAGTTTCAATGCACAGCAGGAGATATTATGAGTTTGGCAGTTCCCTTGTTTCCATGGAAAGTAATAGTGAGTGAGAAATCAACATCTTCCACCTCTGCCACCAAAATGTGGAAGGAACAGCTATGATAGTTTTAAGGAGGCAGCTGGCAAGCTGCAAGTCAGTTCTTCAGCTCATTAAATTGACCCTCATGCCATACTGAAGTTACTGATACAAACCAAGATTATGTGAGATTATTCTTCCCGTCCTTCTCACCTGCCCTTCATTTATATTCACTTATAAACTACAAGTTAGCAGTTAAGTTTCAACAACTGTCAACGCTCACCAACTATTTGCTTGACTGAAATTATATGCTTTTACAGTGGTGAGGGTAATTTATAGTGTCAGCAGAGTAGTGACTCATCATTTAGTCGTGAATTTGTAATGTGTATAAATATTTATTCATTTTATTAAAGACATTTTGTGGAGGGGGGCAGCAGAAAGAGACACAATTTTATACCCCTTTTATTTGTTTGTTTATTTACAGCACACGGTGTGCTTCATATATCCAAATGTTCGCAAAATAAAGAGTGAGTAATTATTGGTGAAGTGGATACATCCGTCATTGTTTGCATTGCATTAGTTTAACTTAATCATTATCAAAGTTTGTATTTGCACTTACAGCAATAATACTTGGTATATTAGAGATGTGTATGTGTGTGCATGTGTATGTGTGTGTGTGCACTCACATGCGCATGTGTGGCTGAAACTTGGAAGAAAACTGTGGGACGTATTATCAAGCTACATTGATTTCGGGCCCTCAAACTGCAGGTAATTACCGTATTTTCCGCATTATAAGGCGCACCTAAATGACTAAAATGTTCTCATAAATCTGTAGTGCGCCTTATAATCCGGTGCATTTTATATATGGATTAATATTCATATTAATATTGGTTAAAAACGTGTTCGCTGAAAAAAAGCCGGCAGTCTGGCCGCCAGTCATGCCGCACTCCGCCACCAGAGGAGCACCCTCACAAGGCACTCGGGCCCACGCCCCCTAACAACGGTAGTCAAGGGGCGTCACCGAAGTCCCGGTTCTGACTGAACTGCTCTCAGACGGTAGAGCAGACTGGAGGAGCACAAGTGATTACATAGCAAAACAGTCAGTCAAACTTTATTCTATTAATAAAGTTTGACTGACTGACTGATCTCAGTATTTCCTAACTATTTGGCATTGGAAATTACCCACTTTAAACTCAATTGGTATTAAAAATGCCATTGTGCTGTCATCTGGAATCTAGTGAGGGTCCATTCTATTAGTCTGTGGAAACACACGGAGAAACTGGCATAAAGGTGAATGAAAGACCCTCAAAGCTGAACTTCCAGCCTTTTCTGAAATTTCAAGAGCAGTCACTGCTAGACAAAGGTGCCAACGGGTGTGTTGCAATTGATTTACAAATGTAGTTGATAGCTCTGGGCGGGCAGTGGAGGGGTGCTTTCAGGCTTGTGTATTCTGTCTGCAGCGACGTGCGGTGATATTCAAGGCGATGAGACACCGACGTTAAATTCAGTTCTAGGAGTAAAACAGCGTCATATTTGCCAGTAAATTAGCAGCCTGACATTAAAAACTAGATAAAAAATTGTTTAGGACACACAGCAGCAAATAGCTGCACCTCACCTCCGACTGGACTACCGATCGATCGAAAAAATATTTAATTAATAAACGAAGACGAACGTCGGAGCTTAAATATCTGCTTCGAACTTCAGATCAGGAAATAATCCGCTCTGTTCGCACTGACGGCACTCGTAATGGATTTAACCAGTTTTTAATGTCAGGTTTTTTAATATGCGTGTTGACTTCTTTCTAAGATGGCAAAGTGATCAAGTGATCAGGTTTCCTTGATGAGGCTCAGAATGGCTTATTGACATAACAATAGGGGCCATTCAAAGGTAGTCAGGAAGTCATGAATGCAATCATGACCGCCTGAGTAGCGCGGCTCTATCTAGTGGACAGATTGCGCAACTACAGCCGCTGCAGTTTATCAAATACATTTTATTTATTTTTTATTGTGTGCGCCTTATAATCCGGTGTGCCTTATATATGAAATAAATTATAAAACAAACAAATTATTGAGGGTGTGCCTTATAGTCCAGTGTGCCTTATAGTGCGGAAAATGCAGTACACATAATGTTGGGAATTGGGAAAACAGTCGAAACAGAGAAATTTTACCACTCACCATATCCAGTCATGTATAAAATACTTTGATTAATACACCTCAAATAGGATTTTGTGGGAATTCTGACAATTACTGCTACTCTTCTGCATTGTTTAATCTTTTCCCATTGTTTTCCAGTCTGTCCACCTCTCAAATCCTCTCAAAATTCAGCAGAGCTCTACTTAAGATGACAGTGT
Organism: Antennarius striatus; assembly: GCF_040054535.1. Lineage (NCBI taxonomy): Eukaryota > Metazoa > Chordata > Actinopteri > Lophiiformes > Antennariidae > Antennarius > Antennarius striatus. Next base: position 15,153,931 of record NC_090776.1, read on the forward strand.
TTAATGTGAAATATCAAATTGACAAATGATAATAGAGTTAAAATCCTTCTTCAGAGCAATGCTTTATACCTTAGTTTACACATGATTAAAAGCAAATCTCCTTTCTATATTTTAGCAACTAAAATGTTGAATAATTATTTAATTTTTACAACTTAAAATATTCATGAGGAAGTTAAAAGTTATGGTAAACTGTGAAGACAGGAGTCATTCTCTGGCTATATGCAAAGCTTCAACCTCATTACGTTTTGCAACACAATACCCAAGGGCCTCATTTTGGCCAATGTTGATGCAAACACAACCACAAAATGTGTTGCATGCACAAAACAGAAATGTCTTGAATTTTTTCCCTGATGATAATCTCATTTGAGGATTATATATTGAGGATTCTGTGAACAGTGATTCCCAGATGTCAAACCCAGTGCTTATTTTCATGTTTCAGAGCACAACCCAGCAGTCTTGAGAACACATAGTCATTAACATGCCACTCTGTTACAATTCAATGTATCCACTCATTCTCCTTCTCTGCACTTCCTCAAGTCTTTGCTGCATTCCCATTTCTCTCATCCCATTGACAGTCTGTCTGTCTTGGAGTAACACAGAGGAATTTTTTTCCTTTTTTTTTGGAACTATGCTGGCAAAAGAAAAAGAAAAAAGTTTTCATTTACTATATTATTTTACAACATTCACGGCTGCCTGATATTGCTGCCATCAACAAAATTAAGCTGTTTATTTGATTTTTGTCAGATTGCCTTTTTTTTTTCAATTTTATATACTGGATTAATACAAGGAGGGAAATTAGTGGCACACTCTAGCTAGTACACATGCATATATATTAATGTGTACAGGCCCTGAACACACAAACACACACAAGGGGCCTGTACACATGCAGGGGGGAGGTAGAGTGGCGCACAGCCCCTTTGTGGAGCGCCCACCTGAGCAGCTCGTAAGGGTAACAGCACCTTGCTCAAGGGCGCCTCGGCAGTGCTCCAGAGGTGAGCTGATACCTCCAACTGTTAGCTCACACTCCGGGTGTTTTGGGGCGGGAGCAGGAATCGAACCGCCGATCTTTGTTTAACTACAGTGAGGAATGAGCTTTTGTGTGAGTGGTCATCATAAGATATAGATTGTAAACCTTATAGAGCGCTATTTTCCATGACAGGGATGGTTGTGACCACACAACACTGTCTTTGAAACATCACTCTTGAATGATTAAATGATGAAAAAGACTTGTCATCCACAGAAAATGTCATTTCTGTCAAGTAAGCTGTTTCAAAAAAAAAAAAAATACAACCCAGCTGTCACCTGCATTTAGATTCACGTCTGTTAGCATTGCTGTGGTGACATTGTTTGGACTTTAAAAAAAGGATGCAACACTTTTCCACAAAACACAAACTATTCTATCCATTACATTTGATTAAACAAATACCTAAAAACTTTCAATTTGCATATTTTAATATGACTCAAATAACTATTTAGTATTTTGTTGTTTGGTATCTTTTGTTTGTTTTCTGTGGTAACTTCTGAAGAAAGCCTGAATTCTGCAACTATAAAATACTGTATATGCTCATGTTGCATTGGAAAGCCCTGACTGCCTTCTGCCTTTGTCAAGTGTAAAGAAACTCATTCATTTAATTTACCATGATTACCAGAAATCCTCTCCAAGCTCTCCTCTGGGGTATATCTTTCTAATTAATGACTTAATTAAAAGAACCCAGGAGACTTTGAACGGGGTCAAATTTGTCCCGATTCAATCAAACACAGCATATGTACACAAAAATGTATGTGGAGAGCAATATAAGTTATATAGTGGAAAACTTTATGGATGCACCATCAAGTAAAAGTTTGTTTGTCTGCTTTTTAGAAATTTCTTAAAGACTTGGATCACATTTTTTGCAACTGGAAACATTAATGATATTGCTTGAGGACACATGCTGTGGTTGCAGTTTGTATGTGCAGCTGGATGTGTGTATATGCATTTAAGAATATGGGGATCACCAACAGTGGCCAAAGTCAGATTAAGTGTATTGTTGCTGAAGATCCAAGATCATGTCTCATGGGTCAGCTGAAAGGAAAAAGAAACTTTTCTACATCTGAAGTAAGACAAGTCACTTCTTTTTATCCGTTCAATGTTGTTGCCCTGGCCTCTCATTGGCTAATCAATTAAACCCAAGAGGGCTCATCAGGCACCAAGGAATGTCAACCAAGACCCCTTGATCCGTTGACCTTCGTCTGCTCTGTGCCAACAAAAATACCAAAGAGAGTGATCCATGTTTACATGCTTTTAATGGGCCTCAGAGGGCCTTGTTGACAGCCTGTGGAAAGCAAAAGGAATAAGTTCTGTAACTGTATGGCGTAGCCCTGAAAAGCTTTTGGAAATATGCCCCTACAAATCCCAAGAGGCTCTTGAACCGCTGTACACATGACAGGAAACTAAAAGGCTTATTTGTAATACATGACTGCTTGTTAATCAGTACAATAAAAAACAATATTGAACGTTAAGATATTTTAGTAACCTTTGCAGAGAAAGACATGAAGAACACAACAAATGTTTTTAAAACAACTTGACAAAAATAAAAGATTAATATCAACGTGATGACAGTAAAACATGTTTGTTAACCACAAGCTTTGTCTGTGTGTGTGTGTCTGTGCGTGTGCGTGTGTGTGCGTGCTCAAATGTTTTAATGGCTTTCTGGCTGGGATTGAGAAACTGATTTGGCTCTCAGAAGCAACCATTTATCTTAATCTGGAGTGACCTAAATCCTCGACATCTGCTGTACAGTCTTTCCCTTTAAAACAGAATTTCAGACACGATCCACCCATGTATCATTCTTCTCTTAACCATAATTGATGACTGTAACCTTTCAATGGTCCACCATATTCATTCACAGCAAAATCAACATCCATGTTGTCCATGGACAACCAGCAAAAGTGGCATTGGGACCGCATGAAAGAGAAGTGAAGACAAGGAGACAAGCTTTATTCAAGCATGTTACAAAAGGGTAATCTATAATCAGAGTATGCATCTGACATATTGACACTGTGGGCAGATTGGCTGGATAAATCAGAAAAATGAGGACAGTGGCCACATTCTGTTTGTCAGAAGAAAATTTTGCAGAAAGGAGTAACATGGAATTAATGAAGAGCTCCATAAAAGGTTATAAAGTTGGAACAATCAAGAATGTGTTTGATTATTATTATTATTATTATTATTATTATTATTATCTCCCCACCTATATATTTGAATAAACTCACTTGAAAACCCCTCTGTCAAGCTTTAACTCCACCCACTACCTGTCCAACCAATCACGGTGCATCTGCCAGAAGGAATCATTTGAATAATATGGCCTAATCCATCTGGCAGCGAGGGTGTTTGTTGCGGTTACGCCTTCCGTCCACACGACAATATATCCGGGATGAAAATGCTCGCCAAAGTACTTTGAAAACGCCGTTTCTGTGTTGTCATGTGGACACTGTAACCAAAACTTTTTTTTGTCTGGGGGGTGTCTCCCTGCGACGAAAACCGCTTTGATGTTAGTGTGTGTGACCTGTGTCTATATGGACAGAGAACCAAAACCAGCTATTTTCTGACGTGTAACAGCTACATGTGGAAGACGTGTTGATAAGCATGCTTGACAGTTGGATATTTGTTTGTTCCTTTCTTTATGAGCCATAAAGTTTATGCAGTGGACAAAAATGTTATTTTTAAATAAAAAACAATGATATGACCCAAGCATAATCACTGGCTATACAATGTTACAAAAGCACAATCATTGTCCATAACCCAACCCCAACCACCCTGCCCTCACTGTACGTGTTTACTGTATTTTCTTTTTCGTCATGTCCAAATGATCATTTTCCATGCTGCCAGTGTGTGTGTGTGTGTGTGTGTGTGTGTGTGTGTGTGTGTGTGTGTATACTGTATATGTGTGCAAGCATTTGGAGTTAAAATTAATTTCCCTGCGGAAATTATTAATAGATGTATTTATTTTATTTTTTATACACACACACACACACACACACACACACACACACATACACACACACACACACACACACACACACACACACACACAATGTACTGCCATCACTAAAGTATACATGTTTTGCATACTTCCTTATTTTGCTGACATTTTTATTCATAGGCTTTTTACAAAATGCCACACACTTCAAACTCATGCCAACTGATATTTTAGCATCGAGTAGATGTCGTACTAGAGCAAATGAAGCCTCATGAAGCTTTGAACCACAGTGAACAGATTGGGATGAAAAGCTTCAATGCTTCACGGGGCTTCATCTGCCCATCACTAACTATACATGGACTTCCCAGTTAACATAATTTTAGAGCATCATAACTGTTCCAACAATTTTCATGTTTTTGAGCAGAAAGTCCAAACAAGAGGTACAACACAGAAAACTGCAACAATTTCTGAGAGAAAATTGCTGGGTAGCATGAACAGTCTGTTGAGCTATGATTTCTATTTGGAATGGGACAATCAATGTAGTGTCCAAAATGCTCCTCAGGCATCTGACAAAAACAGTCTTTACGTAACTAAATACAGTTCTGTTCATGTAGTCAGCTAACAGAACTATCACTTCTCTAAAATTTCTTTTCCACTTGCTCTTCTGACAGGTGCCTTTTCCTTTAACGTTAGCTCCTTTCCGAATTTCACAATTAGTTTGCTTTCTTTCTCCAGTTAGCCTGCTAACATTCATCTATGGCTTCGCAATGCCCACACAGCGCAATCCATGATTTGCCAACACAAGATCGTTACGTCACCACGTTGATTTTTGACTACGTTCGGTGTGTTTGGTTTATAACACCAATATATTTGTTTTCATATGTTTGGCATGTCGTGGCGCACTGGAGTCGTGCCCAGAGTTTCCCCTGCTTTACGCCCTATGCTGGTTGGAAAAGGCCCTGTGACCCGCTGCAGAGGATACAGCGGAAGACAATGAACGAATGAATGAATGTTTGGTATGAAATCTGACATCTGTTTTATCGTAGAATTTCCTCGGGTACCCGCAAGTTGTTATTAATATTTTTATTATTATTATTATTATTACTTATCAAGTATCCCAAGAAAATGCTACCTAAATATATTTAAGACAGAGTGTGTTTTGGATACATATTTTTTGCTGTGAATAAAACAATGTGTAGTACTGTGAAGTTGTTGAGCAATAATTCTTTAATCAGTTATTCATAGTACAATATTAAATTTGTGCTCAATTAACTCAGTGTCAGTGTGACCACAATGGAGCTACTAACATGTAATAATATGGAGTAAGGGTGGCATGGTGGCGCAATGGGTAGTACTGTTGCCGCACAACAAGACAGGTCCGGGTTTGAGATCTGATCTGTTCGGAATTTGCATGTTCTCCCCGTGTCTGTGTGGGTTTTCTCTGGGTTCTCCGGCTTCTTCCCATCTTCCCATCTCCAAAAACATGCGCTTCAGGTTAACTGGTCTTTCCAGTTTCCTTTCTGGATAGGCTCCAGTTCCCCGTGACCCGCACAAGCGGATGAAGCGGACAGAACATGAATGAATGAATAGATGAATGAATGAATGAATGAATGAATGAATGAATGAATATGGAGTAAGTCAATCCTACGTTCAAGCACATATAATGATTATATAATTCAAACCTTTCTAGCATGACTTTTAATAACCCTTATATTGATAAATACAAGTCATTAGGTTTCTGTGCAGTAACCTTCCTCTGAGAGGATATAAAAGTCAAAGATACATTTTGTGTATGAACTACAATTTCATTGAAGACCAAAAGTAGTCCTGTTTGTAAATTCAATGTTTGCTAAACTGTATCCTGACAGTGTAATAACATGTCTGTCCTGTAGTTATAAATAATGTCACTGCAAAACATGCAGTGAGAGATTCTGTGAAAGACTGCTATGCTTTGTTTATTGGTAGCTTGAACGATCTCTGTCAAACACAAACACAGTAATGTGAGTTGAGTAGAGTAAGTGCGCTCACATGTCCATATAATTTAAACACACACATCTTCATACGAAGACCAAGTGAAGCAGATACATATGTTTGAAGGCTTAACAGCTGCTAAACTACTGCTGAGCAATTAATTTTCAGGCAAAGTAAATGCATGTTTCATCTTTCAAATCAATATAAGAGAAATGTTTGATTATGTTTATTTTGATTGGGGAGTGTGTCATGTAAAAATATGTTACTTCTGGACATGTATTCTCATAGTGCTTTGCATTATTAGAATCACTCAACGTAATGGGATTCTTCTGTTTTATTTCAGGACTAAATTTGGTCTGAATAGGGTCTCCATAGAGAGTTGAATAGTGTTAAATGGAGAAAAATAAGGGAATAGAGGTAGCAGTTTATTTTATTTGGGGCAGTTTGGGCTCTGGAGGAAGGGAGGTCATCCACTTATTAGAAGGCCCCTGCAGTCAACATGTCCAAGTGTCCTTGCTCAGAATGCCAAACCTTAAATTGCTCCCAGTGGTACTTCTATTGGAATGTGAGTATTTTCCCCTCTGACAAAATGACAATCATTCTTTTTGAGATGGTGGTGCTTTGAACGGTGGCCTCTGGTACTACTGTAAAAAAAAAAATTGATATGAATGGATGAATGCTGAATGGTACGGAAGCTCTGACAGGTCATACAGGCTTTTTTAACTGTAACATTTACATCTAAATATTAAATCATTTGCTATTGTAGTTTCCAATACGATAAAAAACAAACACAGCTAATAAAAATAATAATACAGTAATGCCTTTTCCCTGATGGAACCTCCTTCAGCGATCAGTAAACTACTACTACTACTACTACTACTACTACTATGTTTGTAAGTATCTTGATTATAACCATTGACCCTATGAATGAGAGTTCACATGGGAAAAAAATCAAAATCAGGAAGAATATAATGTGTCTGGATAGCCAGCATTAATTTAAAAAAATTCTAGCAAAATAAGAAAGAAGTGCTCAAATTGCAGATTGCCACAGCTCCAACTAGACTTGTTGGTGGTGCAGGCAGACAGTCTCACTTTTAATCTTAATAACATGTGTGTTTACGTGAATGTGGAAAGAAAGAAAGAACAGATATAATTAAGTTATAATTAGGCAAAGCAGTGGGCTGGAAACAAAGGATAGAGAAAGATGTGAACATTTCAGTTTCAGGTCCAGTGAGGCTTGGGCATTACGACTAAGATACTTCTCATACATGTTGAGCTCCACATCTTCAGGAAATACACTATTATGGAGAGAGAGAATGGGAACTGTAGGGACTGACGCAAGGTTAATGTGCAGGAAATACATCGGAAATTACAACAGACTTCAACTTCATTCAAACATCAACAACAACATCCAAAAAAGGAAAAAAGGGCTGACGGGTAAAAACCATTTGGCTGGTTAAATTGCCGAGCCCCAACAACATCTCTCTCATCACAATACATTATTAACCAAATGCATTCATTAAATTTCACATTGAGAAAATTTAGATTATTTTGATACATTGCTGCTCCTACAATATGAAGAATTTTTAGGGCTCTATTCTGGATCAAATATAGAGGTTTTAATCCATTTTTATATGTATTTCCTTATACCTCAGCTCAGTAGTTCAGATAGAGCAGGACTAATGCACAATAAATTATATAAAGCACCTTCTGGTTTGATAGTTTTTGGGTTTTCCACAGTATGGACACACTCCTGGTTAGTTCTTTTTGCAATTGTCTTACATGTGGTTTCCACGTTAGCATCTCATCAGTGATCACCCCTAACATTTTGTATACAGTAACCCATTCGTTATATACCTCATTCACCATGATATTAATGCTTTGTTTCCAGCTTTTTTTCCCCAAATCATAAGTATTTAGTTTTTGTTAGATTCAGCGATAAGTTGTTTATGTCAAACCATAATTGCAGCTTAGACAATCACTCATCAATTGTCTGGGCTAATTTATGTATATTATCTGCATAGAATAGTTGTACCATCAGCAAAAAGTATAATTTTTAGAACTTTTGAAACCTTACTTAAGTCATTTAAGTAAAATACAAAGTATTTTGTATCCAAAACTGACACCTGTTTTACCCACACACCATGTCCAGTGTTTTTAATGTAATCCCTCCCAATGTGACATATTATGATCTCATATGTAAATAGCTCTTTATCCATTCTAGTACTGTACCCCTAAATCCAAATTGTTCCAATTTCTCAATTAAATTTCCATGGTCAATTGTATCAAAAGCTTTTTTGAGGTCAATAAAGATTCCTAGAGAATGCATCTTTTGATCTATGTATCAGTGATGATTTCCATTGTTTCTGTTAGTGCTAAAGCAATTGAATTATTCTTCCTCAAACTGTACTGACTGCTTTAAGGAAAGTTAAGAGTCTGTTATGAATTTATCCAGTCTAATATTAAACAGTTTCTGTAAAAAAAATTTATAACTATGATATAATAGAGACAGGTCTATAATTTGTAAAATTACATGCATCCCTATTCTTATGTAATGGTGCAACTTTGGCAATTTTCATTCCGTTAGGAAACACCCCGGTTTCAAATGACAGATTACATATGTTAGTCAGCGGTGATAGTATTCCGTCCAGTATGTCCTTGATTAGTTTAATATCAAATCTGGCAGGGGCGGTAGTGGCTCAGTGGTAAAGCCGGCAGTAGAGCGGGTAGTCCTATGATTTAAGATCGGCGGTTCAATTCCCGCTACCACCCAAAAAAAAATACCTGGAGGTGAGCCGACGATGGGAGGTGTCAGCTCACTTCCGGAGAACTGCCGAGGCACCCTTGAGCAAGGTGCCGTCCCCTTTACAAATTGTACATTTGAGGCGCACCAAGAAGGAGCTGCCTGCCACTCTACCTCCCCTGCATGCCTACAGGCCCCCTTGTGTGTGTGTGTGATAAAGGGGCCTGTACTCACAAATATACGTATATGTATGCATGCGTTTGAATCATTAGCTAGAGTGTGCGTTCTTAATTTCCCTTTGGGGATCAAACCAGTATATAAAATTTAAAAAAAAAAATCCATTCACATCTGTAGAAATGTTTGCTATGCGTTGGCTGACCAGGGGTCTTATCTCTGAGACCTTCACTGGTTGCAGAAACAGAGCTGGGATTTCTTCTTCCATTGTTATCAAAATGATCCCGGTGCCGGGGAGTAAATTTGAATAAATTTGGTTCCACTTCACAATTGTGTCTCACATGTTGTTGATTCTTGAAAAATATTTTCAGTTTGCTATCTAAATTTGAAGCCTGAAATGTGGCAAAATGTCAGAAAGTTCTTGGGGGGGGGGGGGGCAATACTTTTGCAGTCACAGTCACTGTCTCAGCACTGTGCTCAGTTCCCACCCCTGACCACAGTATGTGCGTACTTCTGCGGATTGATTTTGATGCCAGTGATGATCACATAATTCATACGAATGCTTTCTTCCAAACCATTCATTCTTAGTTGTCCCTGTTCAAAGAGAACAATTCCTTCAGCCTTTTTGTTCCATATCTTTCAGCATTTTCTTCATCTTGTACATCATTTCCTCGATGGTGTCAAGCACTAGTTTCAACTTTTTTTCCAACTTTTCTTCAAAGACACTCCTTAACTTTTTGATAGAAGACACAATCCGGTCTAGATTATCCTTCATATTTTTGCTTTCATGCTCCTCTGCCTTGCAGAGAGTCAGTGAGAGTCAGTGAGAGTCAGTGAGAGTCAGTGAGAGTGAGGCCCCGTCCACACGATGCCGGAACTTTTTGAAAACGCAACTTTTTTGTTGCGTATAAGCCTTCCGTCCACACGACAACACAGATATCTGGAACGAAAACGCAACTTTTCGAAAACACTGGCCGAGGTGGATTTTTTTTAAAAACGCTGGGTATGCGTTGTCGTGTGGACGGTGTATCCACAACTTTTTAAAAACGCTGACGTCTTGCCTGCGACGAAAACCTCTGTGACGTCATATTTATGCTGTGACAACAAAACACGGAGGATTCCTATCGGATAAAATTTGACTCAATACTGCCACCACATGGCATCCTTACAGCCGCCCTCGAAAATACACTGGTGCATTCTCGTGTGGATGGAGATTTTTTTTTTAAAAAGCTGTCACGTGGACGCAAATTGTTGCGTTTTTAAAAAGTTGCGTTTTCAAAAAAATCCGTCATCATGTGGACGGGGCCTGAGTTAAAGAGATAACGAAACAGGAGACAGAAGGATGACGTCTGCTCCTATTGAGAACTGGAGATAAATTCCGACTATATTATACTATACTACACTATACCATACCATACTATACTATACAACACAATATATTATTTATGTAAAATTTAAATTGCTTCCTTCGTTTTCTTGTTTTCCATGTAATAATCCATTTATTTTTTATTATATATATATATTTTTTTTAAATTTTATATACTGGTTTGATCCCCGCAGGGAAATTAAGAACGCACACTCTAGCTAATGATTCAAACGCATGCATACATATACAGTATATTTGTGAGTACAGGCCCCTGTATCACACACACACACACACAAGGGGGCCTGTAGGCATGCAGGGGAGGTAGATTGGCAGGCAGCTCCTTCTTGGTGCGCCTCAAATGAGCAATTTGTAAAGGGGACAGCACCTTGCTCAAGGGTGCCTCGGCAGTGCTCCAGAGGTGAGCTGACACCTCCCACTGTCAGCTCAGCACCGGGTCTTTTTTTTGGGGCGGGAGCGGGAATCGAACCGCCGGTCTTAAATCATAGGACCACCCGCTCTACCGCCCACTTTACGGCTGAGCCACTGCCGCCCCTTATTTAGTCCATTTAGTCCATGATTTTGCATATTTGGTAGCTTTTGTTTTTTTAAAACTGTATGTAGAATAATTCAATGAATAAATCCTGAGAATTTCTAAATATAATTTAGCATCTTCACTGCCAAAAAACGTAACAGTGTGCAGTCATGGATAATTTGATGATAGTCCTCATTAAACACCATAATTACCTTCATGATAGTCAAAGCAGAAAAACCGCAATGCACGTGCACTTCAACATGATGGATTGCATTATTTAAAATGGTAATGCGTTTATGAAGGCTAGCCTTTAAAATGAATGTTTCAGATAATGGAAGTTCATAGGATAACACAAAGCTGCATTAGTTTCTTATTCTGGAAAAAAATACATTGGTTATTGTTGGCATATCCCGTAATGAGTCCAAGATAAAGATCTGGAATGATACACCTCCGGGTGCAGACAAGATAAACATTGCACTGGCACATTAGCAGGGGTAAACTGTCATGTCTCCATATTGAATGTGCATTAAGATGTTACCACAAGCTTTCAGGAAGCTTTCAAAGTCAGATGTTTTCCTTAATAAGACAGTTATATGACAGAGGTACGCAGAAGCACCGTGTGGTCTTATAGTGCATCACTGTGGTGATCTGGGACACATTAATGGAGATTTACTAACTAATCTAAGCTTAAATATGTTTTTATGAGCTTCAGTGGTTCCGTTTTGGTTTTGACAACTAATAAAGTATCAAAATAGTTGTATGTAAACATAGTGTTTTATTTTTAGATTTATCATTTACAGCTTCAACAATGTACAGAATTCCCTGAGTAAATTGAGCAGTAACACAATTTTTAAAATTAAATTAAGCAGTTACTACAGTTAGCTCTACAACAGCAAGTTGTCTAAGAAAGTACAAAAGCTGAATTTTAAGGTTAACATCAATGAAGAAAATTTAAAAAATGAAAACTGACAGTTTACATTCAAATTCAAGCCTATTACTACATTACTACTTGTTAACGGTTATCTCTTCGTTGTTTTTTAATGCATTTTTTCACTGTTATCCTTAGATGATTGGATTTATTCATTTATATATTTACATGACATGAAGAAAACAGAACACCTTCTTAGCCATCCATAACACATATTCAGAAGACACAAGGTAGGTCTAGTTCAGTTAGAGCACAGATTGAGCCTACAGGGAAGGTTGTCAGAAGCAAAAGCTAACTGAAATCTTTTGGCCATGATTTTCTTTTCCGTAAATGGGAAGAGTCACTATTGTCACAGATATCCAAAGGATGATTCCATTTTGTGGGCAAGCAGTAAGATGTCAGGGAACATGGTTAGACAATGCACTGGTGTATTAAAAAAACGAACAGCTCACTTACAGGAGATTTAATTTTTTTTATTTTGTATACCGGTGTGATCCTCAAGGGAAATTAAGAGCACACTCTAGTCATTCGTCAATATACGCATGCATATATTTTAGTATGTACAGGCCCCTGCAACATACACACACGTACACAAGGGGGATTGTAAGCATGTAGTGGGAGGTAGAGTGGCAGGCAGCTCCTTCCTGGTACGCCTCAAAGAGCAACTTGTAAAGGGGATGGCACCTTGCTCAAAGGTGCCGCAGCAGTGCTTTGGAGGTCGGCTGACAAGTCCCACTGTCAACTCACACTCCGGATGTCTGGAATCGAGCCGTCGATCTTGTGAACATTGGACAACGAATTCTACCGTTGTGTCACTGCTGCCCCGTAACGCAAAATATCTGTCCATCTGTCTTTGCATCAGAACTTGCAGTGCTGAATTTGCCATCATTTGAAGAAGCCTGACATTTCCCATGCTGATGTATTTGTAGGTAAATCAGTCTTTTTCAAAATGTACAAATGTAATGTACACATGTACAAAATGTAAAAAAAAAAAAAAAAAAAGAGCCCTTACCATGTCACTTGAAAGTGATCCAGACTCTACACTCCTCTACATTTGCCTGGAAAACTAATCAGATTTCTGCCAGGCAAAACACCCATGACACAGAATTTTATGAAAAAAAAAGAACAAAATAAACAAAAATAATAATAAACATCATTTTATTCAGTCGCTTCTAATTTACTGTTCAAGTGCAGTTTCAGTCTCAAGAAGTGATCACAAACAGGAAAAAATAATTTATCATATTACGTATTGTTATGTGCTGCGAGGCAAAAGCAAGGCCAGAGCAAACAGTTTATTAAGCACAAAGTAACAAGAGATACAGTGATACCTCTGTACTCGACCATAATCCGTTCTGAGGTGGTGGTTGAGCACCGATTTGTTTGAACACCGAAACCAATTTTCCCATAAGAAATAATGGAAAGTATTTTAATCCGTTCTTACCATTTAGAAAAATACCTAAAATATTATAAGAATGTGTATCTAAACAACAATGAAGACGTAAATGTGCACAAGCAGTACATGATAAAGATAAAGCATTATAAACCATTTTGTATAATTTACGTACGTTTTGGAGAGTGGTTGATGGCACTAGCGTCATCATGGAAGGGGAGTCCCCTTCCATGATGACGCTAGGTAACGCGCCTCCAGGGGTTTTCTCCCTTTTCTCTGTCTTCCGTGGAGGTGAATCTGGCTGGGCAGTAGCCTTCCTCTTTTCTTTAAGAAGGAACCTGTCCATTGTCAGTTGCTTCTGCTTCAAGATAGTGGAAATGGTTGACTTTGCCATTCCGTACTGCGACGCGAGGTCGGACAATCGTACGCCACTTTCATATTTTGCTATAATTTCCGTAGGTCTTTGCGTACGTAATTTGCGTACGTCTTACTCCGCTGGCGGTCTGAGTCGAACTGACGCTTACCCGCTGGCCGAGGAGCGCGTTCGGGTCTACTCGGCTAGTCGAGTACCGAAAATCTGTTCGGGGTCCGATGCATTTTCTACTCAAATTTTTTGGTCGAGCACCGATTTGGTCGAGTATAGAGGCGGTCGAGTACAGAGGTATTACTGTAATCCTTTTTGAAGGAGACGCTTGACTAACAAAGTAGCAACAGAAAGCACTTTCTAAAGAAAGGCTAACCTAATAAAGTAAAATCAGAGAATCACCTTCTGTAGCTAACAAAGTAAAAACGGAAAATCACCTTACACAGGGAGAAACTTGTGAAGACCAAAAACAAAAGAATCGCTGGAGATGAAAAACTTGCAGTGGGAAACACGTGGCAGGATACGAGGTCAGCAACATGGCGAGACAGAGTGCATAACAGAAAATCTTCCGCCGCAGAACAACAGAAGAAAGGTGGTTAAATAGGCCCCAGATAATCAGCCTGATGAAACTCAGATGTGGAGACCAGACCCTGCCCACGCTCCAGCCCTGCAGAGAGGGAGAGCAGAACAGAGAAACATGAGCAGGACAACAAACACAACCATGACACATATCCTGTTTATTCTCTGGAAAATAAATTACAAATGACACACCCAACTAAGAATTGGGTTGCGTGCAGCGACTAAACTTGCAAATCAACTGCTATGGAATAGATCCTGATTCTTGTAATTAGTGGACAACAAATAATGTCCGTAACATACATTGAAGTACGCAGCTAAAAGGAGAGGACAACTGTGAACAATGATGAACAACTGTGTCTTCATCATTTTCTATTTCCCCCAACGACACAAATGGCATTAACAAATCATGTTTTCAGTCATATTGTTCCTCAGCACTGACATAAGACAATTAAATCTGGTGCTGAGCAGCACACTGCAAGTCTCACATAGATTGCACACCTGTCAGTCTTGGGAGAATAATTTGATTAGTACAATCCTGTAACGGTAATGATGAGTACGCCTGCTTTAACAACGTAAACTTTCATTAACTCACTGGCATATCAACTTGTTAAAAAAGAGGAGGAAAGGAAAATGCAGCATAATATTTTTCAGAACTGTTTTAATGAAAATATATATATATATATATATTTGGGAATATACAGTTATTTCAGCATGTCTGAACAGTCTCACCTTCTGAAATAGAACCTTAGTCCAGCACTGATATGGCAAAACCCAAACTTTTCAGGACAACTTTGTGAACCAAGAAACTGATAACCCTGACTGAAATTGTTTCAGCTATTTAGTAAGAATTGAGGAAAGTTAGTATAATTTCTATGCTAACATAAAAATATATATCATTAATCCCTAGTGGAAAGTTGTTGTTTTTTTTTTTTTTACAAGCTAGTAAATATTACACACATATAGGCTGGAGTAGTAGGGAAGGGTTCATAAACATTTAAATTACAGTAAATAATAAGATAAATGGTCCGTCACTCCATTGCAGAATTCATTAATCACGTGTGGTTCCTGGAACACATTAACCGCAAAGAACAAGGGCGACCTGTATAACTTACATGACTGGACAAGTAGTTAGCTGCACACAATATTTAGCAGATGTAATGAGACAATAGTGATTTGCTCTAGTCTGTATTATTTTCACATGACCTCAAAGGTCTGCTGAGCTTGTTTGGAAGCTCAGTGAAGCTAAAGCACCAGGTACCATGCAATGTAACACCAAACAAGTGAATAGTGCTTGTTTCACATAGTAAAACCATGCCTTTAAATGGATCATGAACATTCAAAAAAACTTTAAAATTACATGACTTTATGTTAATGTTCAGTCAACAACAAACAATCTTTGTCAGTGTTCCCACTTCTACAGAAGGGTTGCCAAAACTCCCCATCCTTTTCTTTGCGGAGACTTCTGCCTCTTATACTTAGATAAATGTACTACACAAGCCCAAATTATTGTTTTGCAACAGAGTATTTCAAGGGATTCCATCATTTCTTAAAGCTATTAATGAGCTAACTGACCATGCCAACATGGTCGGAGTCATGGTTATCACACCAAGGCTAATATATTGGATACATACAATATATTGAATATATACTAGCAATGGATAAATCATTATAACAGCTTTATTCCCATCCAAAAATTGTTTGTCAGCGATATGATTATTTTTCAAGTGCTGATTTTCTCTTCACCACTTACATCAGCAACATGTTGTGGTTTATTTCCTGCTCTGAGTGGTCCCTTCCAACAAGGTTCACATGTGTCTGTCAGAAAACAAAAACAGCGACAGAGGCTCTATAAATAAAGTCAACAAGTGTCAAGGCAGCAGATCAGCCTTTACAAGACAGGTGTGATGAAGACAAAAATGAAATTACTTTCATTAGACACTTTCAGTGTCAGTGGCGTCATATGCAGATAGAAGGGCAAAGCCAATGAATTTTCTTCAAGCCTGAAAATTTAAGCTTTACTTTCAATTTATGAGTTCTTCCAAGTCTCCACTCTGTCTTCCGACCTCTGTGTATTTTGAATCAATATAATCTGCAAACCGTCTCTGTAGTTTTATAGATCCAAACAAAATTTTCAGCCAATTAACGGCATTGAAGGAAATTAAATCATAAGCAAGTTTTTATTTTCTTTCATCCTACTATCCCAGAGGATGCACTCTTTATCAATACATCATAAACAAATGGAACTGTTTATTTCCATAATTGATTACTGCAGTATGTTTCACAGTTCATCTTCCATCTGTTCCGGGACTCTGCAATAAAAAACGATTTCAAACTGGAGCACACACAATGTAGTTACGTCATGTCAGGTTCAGCATTTTTAATTGACACATTTTGCGTGTTCTACTGTTAAAGCAGATGCACATGATAAAAATGTTCACATGTCCACAGCTGCATATAGAATGATAGGGCAGTCTCAAGGTTATAGATGAGGTTGTATAATTCTGCAGCAGCTAGTCATCGAGAGAAATTCTTGTCTATATAAGTAAAGGTTAATAACGGAGGTCGTCTTCATAGATTGTTTTGGAATACAAGTAAATCCTCTTTGAGAATAGGGTTTGTGGTTTTTCTGTCTGACAGGTTCACTTTACGGATCAATATGTTTTGACACCAATGTGAAGCAATATAAGCCCTGTCTCCATGTGTTACTGAAATTCTCATTCTTTTGCCAACTAGCTCGTCTCGTTGACACTGGGAGTTATTATTTCACTAGTTTATTATTTTAAGGTGAACAGAAAAAGCATCTTCAAGCATTTGCATGAACAATGAAATGCAAAAATTAAAAGAAAATAATAGATTTTTCTTTTTTTCATCTATTGTTACAGTTTGGTGTTGGTGCTCCACTGTGCTGCGTTGTGGCAGGAGAAGAGGCCAAACTTGTGGGCGCAGCATCATCTTCACACCTGTTACTCGTCTCAATGTCTGTGTCCAATCGGGTTGATTAGCTTGAGGCTTCATAAGCTTGGTTCTCCTTTTGTTATTTGCCAGGTTGTTCTTGTAATTCTGCTTAGTGATGTCTGAATCGCACCCCATGGGGATTCAAACCATTTGCAACAAAATATGCCGAAAACGGTTTCATTACTTGGCATCCCATTCATTAGGAACGTGGACGCTCTCTTTGTCAGGGTGACTGGACTGCAACTACACAAAAGTCGACAACAACTCGACAACAACTCGTGTGTAAACCCAAGTGTAATCTAATTTAACGTGTTAATCTTTGCTTGCTATATTGTAGTCCTATAGGAAATTGTTTTATGATCATTGGTCCTTGCAGAGTTCAATAAAGCAATAACAGATATACATACAGAATGTGTTCGTATGCATGGGTTACATAGGATGATTGGTCTCACTGGAAAAAAAAACAAGGTCTATGTTGTGAGAGCGCTTAGTGTTTCGGAGCACGTCATCAGTCATGTGGTTTTCCATGTCTGAAGCAGGGTTCAGAGCAGTAGTTCACATGGAAACACTCACTGAGTACGTGAGCGTGTATCAAGTGTGTATCGGAGTGCTGGAACAAAGCAGACATCACTAATTCTGCTTTCCTTGTGTTTCCTTGATTTAACTTTGATTAAAGTATTGATGATTACCCTTCCACTGGTGTCCTACATTTGGGTCCCAATCCTGTGTGTGACAGAACAACCTGTCCAACACAAGAACCAGTGGACCCCTGCTTTCTGCAGGGTTTTGCTGCCCTAACCAGCAGCAAGCTCTGGGATCCTGAATTGGCTGCTGAGAGGAGGCAGCAGGGGACAGCCACCATGGCATGACTGTTGGCCTACCATGGAATCCCAGCTCCAGTTTTTTTGCCTGTCCCAGAACCTGTTGCTGCTCCAATCCCAGCTTCAGAGTCCACACCCCAGCCTGCTTCCCAGTTCCCACCCCAGCCTGCTTCAGAGACCGTACCTCAGCCTGCATCTGAGTCTGCACCACAGTCTGCCTCTGTCTCTGCATCCCAGCCTACTCCTGTCTCCACGCCCGGACCCCAGCCTGTCCCTGCGCCCAGACTCCAGCCTGTCTCTGCAACTAGACCTAAGCCTGTCTCTGCGCCCGGACCCCAGCCTGTCTCCGCGCCAAGACCCCAGTTTGTCTCCGCGCCAGGACCCCAGCCTGCTCACACACCCAGACCCCAACTGGTCCCTATGCCCGGAACCCAGCTTGCCCCCGCCCCTGAAGCCCAGCCGGTTTCCACGCCTAGATCCCAGCTGGGTACTGGGGGTCAACCCTGACCCTCCCAGGGACCATTTTTGGGACATCGGGGGCTGTCTCTTGAAGGGTTGATACTGTCATTGATCGGTGCTGGTGCTCTGCTGTGCTGGGGGGTGGCAGGAGAGGAGGCCAAACTTTTGGGCGGAGCATTGTCTCCACACCTGTTGCTCATCTCCACATCTGTACCTGATGGAGTTGATTAGCCTGATGCTTTATAAGCCAGGTTCTCCTTTTTTTCTTTGCCAGGTAGTTTCTGTAATTCTGCTTTCCTCGTGGTTCCGTGATTTAACTGTGATTAACGTATGATATGATTACCCCTCTACCAGTGTCCTGCATTTGGGTCCCAATTCTGCCTGTCACGAGATCTATCTTGTGTTGCACCACAATCCACTTCCTGCTGATTTACTGATTGTGAATGCAGTCTGTCACAATCATTTGTCTCTTATGTGCACATCAATGGAGTAACATTTTGACACAATTCTCTTAATATTGTGTACATGTACATTATAGATCAACATTGTACTGACTATAAAAGTGGAAATGAAGACTAAGATCCAGTTTGCCAAATCCAGATAGTAAGCTAGTGTAGTGACATTCTCAGCCCCAGCCTTTCTGCATTTACATATACTGTGATTACTTACACACATGCTGATAAAGGACACTCACAAATAGCACATTGTGGCTATAAAATTTTCAGAAAACTATAAAATTGCTGTATGGAATTATCATGGTTCTACGTATTTACCAACTAAAATGTTTAGTTTGTTTTGTTCATAGGCATTTGTTTGTGAAGGGTATTTATTTTGGATGTGCTACACACAATTGTGCATATGTGTCATTTCAAAAGTCATTTTCTTTTCAACTGTGGTTACAGCGTTCTTATTTTCCTCATTACATACAGAGCAAGTGTGGGGGAAAATGTACATATTGGTCAAATTGAAAACAAAATTGAGCAACCAAAATGCCAACTCACTGAGAGAGAGGGTTTGATCGCTCTCTAAATGAGGGTGGGATTGTTGGAGTCTTTGTGTTGGCATTCCGAGCAAAGACTTGATCTGCTCATTATGTTACTTTATAATGAATAGTAAACTGTTACAGTTAGAAATATTTTTCTTTGCATTTGCTAATGTCTGACTTTATCTTGTCATATGTCATTTATTTATCTGTTCATCAAACTAAATAATATAATGACATTATTCTCATCAGTGTGATCATCACATTAAATCTCCCCAGTAGTATTGCCCAGTCAAATGTCTTATTTGCAGATCATCAGGCTTTATCTTAAGTTTAATTGTTTTCTGTGATGTACTTCTTTTGAAACTATCACAGCTAAATACTGTTCAGAATGTACTGAACTTTGATATAAATATGTAAAAATGCATTTTTCTCTGTTATATTTGATTTAATTAATATATTATTGTAACACTGTCAACATAAATTGTTGGTTTAACAATTTAAAATGTTATCTGGAAAAATTAATCTGAAAAATGAAAATGAAAATAAATTTAACAATAATAATAATAATTTAGTCATAATTTTAACATGCATAAACAGGATGAACATTAACTAGTAAAGGCCTTAAAAATTATTTGATCCACGATTATATATTATTAGGGGCGGCAGTAGCTCAGTCGGTAGAGGGGTCGTCCAATGATCCAGGATCGGCGGTTCGATTTCCGCGCCCGACCATTCACTCTTGGAGTGTGAGCTGGCAGTGGGAGGTGCCAGCTCACCTCTTGAGCACTGACAAGGTGTCCTTGAGCAAGGCTCCCTCCCCCTCCACAAGCTGCTCATTTGGGGCCCTCCAAAGAAGGGCCTGCCTGTCACTCAGCCTCCCTGTATTTACTGCATGCCTACAGGCTCCTTGTGTGTGTTTGGTTGTTTCAGAGGCCTGTACCAAAAAAAGATATATATATATATATATATATATATATATATATATATATATATATATATATATATGTATGATTACTAACCATGATTGAAAACATAGTAATTTCCCTACGGGAATCATTAAAGTGTACTTCTTCTTCTATAATTACATCCAAAGATGCTTCTACTTCATTCACTTTTGGTGACTGTAGCCTTGGCCAGGAGGAGTTGATGTCATCAGGTGGTAACCAAGATCATCGGGTGTTTCGACCCTGAACCACAACACCCTCCCATTGGCGGGGAGTGGTGGCCAAATCACTGTCTATCTCCTCCTGGCTTCCAGCTAAGCTCCTCTCTCCTGCTCTATAACCAGCAAAAGGCTGTCTCGGCTGCCTCCCCCATCCTGCAAGCTGCTGTCTTTCTCTCCCTCCGTATTATTCCAATGGCAATGAGCATCCTCAACTCCAGTGACGTGCGTTCATTTCATCATAATTAGATTTACAGACATATGAACCTACAGTGGCGGCACGGTGGCACAGTGGTTAGCGTTGCTGCCTCACAACACGTTGGACCCGGGTTCGAGTCCCGGAGTTTGCATGCTCTCCCCGTGTCTGCGTGGGTTCTCTCTGGCTTCCTCCCACCTCCAAAAGCAAGTGCTTCATGTTGATTGGCCGGTCCCAAATTGACCAATTGAGTGAGTGTGTGTGTGTCAATGATTGTTTATCTCTATGTGGCTCCGCGGTACACTGGCGTCGTGCCCGGAGTGTCCCCCGCCTCGCTCCCTGAGACTGCCGGAATAGGCACCGGCTCCCCCGCGACCTGCGTTAGCGGATTAAGCGGGTTAGAAAATGACTCACTGAGTGACTGAACCTACAGTGTAGCTTATTCACTAATTCATTATCATCATTTCATGATAAAAAATATGTTATATTGTTACGTACATGTTTGTTTATGTTACGTTTACTTATAAATGAAGTCCATGCGCCGCTCCTTCTGAACAAAAGCAGCGAAAAAAATTATATAGTAAGGCAAGGCAATGAATGGCTGTAGTTTTTGCTGTCACTTTTTCTACAGCCGAGGAAGAAGACTCCTTGGAAGAATCCCTGGGATCACCAGCACCCCCTACCAATGAGGCACGACAGCATCGTGCCTCACGTAGTGCATTGTCACAGCGGGGTTTCAGGACCGCTCTTTTTCAGGTATGTCAATGGCCTGACATATTTTAAGACCTCTTCTGTTTTTGCAGGTTTTACCACAATAAAACTTTACTTCCAATGCCTCCCCAATTAGAGTTGTTTGGGTGAGCCTTGTTTTTATTCCTATGTCCGCTATCCTGTTACCATTGTGTCTATCCTGTTGAGTCGCTCATACTCCCCCCTTCTCGGGTGGCTCTGTGGTTATCGGTTAACACTCATTGGATTCAGTCCTTCTTTGTTGTCTAAAATATGCTAAACAATAAAAACAAACTCATGAGTAATTGTTTCTGTAATTCTATCACACACTTCCATAGTACACTCATATCTTATCTCAATCTTGCTGATCAAAAGAAAAACAACAAAGTTGCCTTTGTGCTACTATTTTGCCCACAGTGTGTCAGTGTGATTAATGATTCAGGTTTTGATTCAGTGTGTCATCCACCCAAAATCTATTTGTATGTCACTAACCCACCTACTGGCATGATTCATTTATATTCAACTCAAGAACTAAGTACAGTACTTTTCACCTAAGTTGTAAGATAATGGAGGTGGGAGGAAGCCAGATAATCTGGAGAGAACCTATGCACATGCAAGGAGTACATACAAACTCTGTACGGAAAGGAATCCAGAACCCAGAATCTTGCTGTAAGGCTGAACAACATTGCATTTGTTGTCCTTTGATCTGAAGTTGTATTTTAGAAGTGAATTGGGTATTAAATCAGTTTTAAGAATTTGATACTGCCGGCTCATAATCAAAATTATGATCACGTTTTGTTTAAGTCACAGAGCTGAGATAATTATTTCAAAAGTTTTAGTTTAATGAATTTCTGAATTGAACATGTGTTAAGGAAAAAGTAACAAAATGCACAGAGAATTAGTACAGATTCTCATACAGTATAGGTTAGGCAAAGTCGAAGATGGATGTGATAGGCATTTAAATTTCATTATATATTTACTAGCGGGAAATTCCACAATAAAACAAACATATCAGATTTCATACCAAACATATGAAAATAATAAATAGCTCCCTTGTTGTATGGAGCAAGATAGATGGTAAATAAAAATGGTAAAATGTTTATTTTACACGTATTCAATTAAAGTACCAAAGCCTTTATGTGTAGAGTGTGTTTGCATTATATGTCAATGGACATTAAACAAAAAATAGAGTATTTTTTGTGGTGACAGCTATTTGTTTACCTATGGCAGAAAGGCTACTCTTGTTCACGTGATCACCTTTGTGCAGGTGCTTTCAGGAGCTCTTGTTCATTTGATTCCTTGTGGCAGATGTGCCATGATTAGTTGGGCGCTTGATTGACAGGTGGAGTTGATGACAGCGTGAGACTTTTTGAAGTGAGCTTATTCAAATAAATAGGTAGGGAGATTAATACATTTCAGATTAATAAATGTTGATGAAAACAACCTTGATATGAATACCATTTTAGAATCAAATACCAAAAATGATTTTATATTATATCAGCCCATTTTTAACTTCATATAACATATTGAGACGTTATCACCAGGTCCTGCATTATCACAACTTCAACTAATAACAGAGGAATTCAACTGTCGTAAAGTAGACTGACATTGACTGAGATGGATTCAAAATATGGTGACACATCAAAACACCTCTGTATGCAACGTAGTATGAACAAACAGTTACAACCGTGGCTCTAATGTGATTAATATGAGCCTGATTTTAAAATTAATTACAGTCATTTGTCTCATTTGCATCCCTGTAATAGAATTGTTAAGTACAAAGTCAGTAGATTGACAAAATGTCTACATCATTTACTGCAAAAGTTCAAAGAACCGTTTGTAAATTATATTCAGAGATGGACAGAGTACTTCACCCCAGTACTTGAGTAAGAGTACAAATACTTCTGGTCAAAATTTACTGCGCTACAAGAGTAGCCCAGTCAATACATTAGTTGAGTAAGAGTTGAAGAGATTTAGACATTATACACGTGTTATTTGCTAATGCTATTTGCTATTTTTGCTAGCTTCAAAAGTAGTCAACTTTAATCACACACTCATTTAATCTTTGCAGACAGTTGAACCCTATCCCAGTGCACACAGAGCTCATAGAACTCATCTAATCATTTCTCACCCTTGAAGTCTGTACACATTTGAACAATCACACACACACACTCACACACACACACACACACACACATCCAAGGTAACAGTTCCACTTATGGAAGTCTTCACAGTTATGGGGTGATCAGGATTTAGGCAGGATTGTTTACAGGATGAGACCGGAGACGGAAACTACGTCGAGAAGATGCGGCCGGAAACCTGTCACGGATTGGTCCAGAAGACACCACATCCCCTCTTGCTTATTCTTAATCTGAATTGTTTAAATCTGACCGGGCCAAGATAGAATTTGCTCTTCTTCAGCTACGTCCAATGTAAGACCTGTGTAGTACCAGCAGTCAGGGACTGTGGAAAGCCCGGATATATGTATTAGACTTGTTGTCAGATATAAACTTTTTAAACTTATGACGATTGGCTAAGTCTCCTACTTTACCTCAATAACAAGAACCCACGGAATAAAGAAGCTGTGAAAAGACTTTGCTTCAGTTTTGGCGCCCAACTTGGTGAGAGGGGGAGACGAAGGATCGTCAACTCTGTGACGACAGCGGCCATGAACAGCAACGACGACCTCGGACAACCCGGTCAAAAACATTGTTTTTCATCTCCCAGTGGCCACAATTAACAAAGGTAAGCAGAAAACCTGTTGTAACAACCAAATTTCTGCAATTGGACTGACTAAATTAAAGGAGATGAGTGATAATGTTGTAAGATCGGTTCAGTAAGATAAGGTAAGATAAGATAAGATAAGATAAGATAGGTTGGAGTCCTTCCGGAGAAGTACCATTGGGGTTAGAGACCCTCCGAACGGCAATTTCGGTTAATATTCTTGGGGTTAGAGTCCCTCCGAACGGCGATTCGGTTAATATTCTTGGGTTCAAGATCCTCCGACCGCGATTCGGTTAATGCTTTTGGGTTCAAGTCCCTCCGACGGCGATTCGGTTAATATTTTTGGGTTCAAGTCCCTCCTACGGCGATTCGGTAGATGCGATAAAGTGTTTTATTGAATTTTGTGTTGTATTGCATTGTATTGTGGGAAATGGAAGGTGAATGTGATGAATGGGGATTGTGTGAAATGAATGGAATGAATGGTCAGGGACAGAGTGTGATGTTTGAAAGGCTTGAAAAGAAAAAAAAGGTAAAACTAGTTTAGACAGGGTTAAACCGGGAGGGCCACTGACTGCTCAGGAACGGCGACATCTAGGGAGACAGTGGTTCACAAAATGGCCGCCACTGAGTGAAAATCAGATACCTGGGGTAAAATGTTATGCAAGCTTGCCAAAATAAAGATTAACTAAATTCTAGCCAATTAAGCAAATTAAACGGTTGATTGATTGAACAAATGGTCTGTAAATCTGATTGAAGGTCTGACGAGACCGTTTCTGATCCCAGAACTATGAGTTCACAAATTAATGCTGTTAGGTTTTGTTGGGTTGTCTATACAGTCATGTTCATATGTCTCTTGCGTTTATTTAGTGTGAATGCTGTGTTGTCTAACCGTGAAAGCTGTATTCTTGTGTATTCTTGTGTAACATATGCCGTATGACTGAACGTGTACTTAACATAGGTAAATAATTTCCCTGTAGGATTATTAGAGTATTCTTTATTCAGTAAAGTTTAAAAAACTTTAGAGAAAAGAGGGAAATTGCAAAAAAAAATAGAAGATGATTTGAAATTCGCTCGGGGTGTGATCTTAAATGGTGTTTCCTTCAAATGCCCTCCTGCGGCAGCCGAGGCCCTTGGACAAGAACAATAGGGTTAACAAAAACAAGGCTAACATTCCATTCAGGAACATGCCAACTCAAAGTAGAGAGGAACATTTCACCAGTGGGCCTTAAGCTCAGGAGAAATGTTAAAGCAAACACAAAATAACCCATCAACTACAAATGTCACAGCTAGTCCAAATAGTCAACAAGCTCTGTGGCATATAAAAGAGGGAGTGTTTAAAACTGAAGAGGAAGGAGAGACAGATGATACACGTCAAACTTTATTTGAATTAAAATGGCAATAATAGCAAGAGAGAGGGACAGGCAGAGATAGAGTGGAGTATGAGATGAGAAAGGAACTAGAAAAAGTAAGACAAGGAAGAGAAGTGGAAGTTGTAAGTGAGAGAGAGGGAATATCAGCAATCCCTGTTGGAGGATCACGAGAGCAAAAGAAAGTTGATAAGGAAGACAGTGGAGGATGTTGAAGAAAGAGCAAAGTCAAGTAGGGAAAGAGCGAAGACAGAGAGATGTTGCCACTTCTATGAGAAATGCCAAAAGAAACTTACTGATTCAGAAACTGACTTATGAAAAATCCAGTTGCAATCCGCTCAAGCTCAACTGTCAATTAACAAGACTAAAACCAAGACACAAAGGACTGTTTGTCCCAAACTGGGCAGGAAGATGTGCACTTGTGTGTCTCTTTTCTCCCATACAGATTTACAATGTGTTCAAGGCTGAGGTGACGATATGGTCACACCTGAGCTCATACACCACGATGCTGGAAGACAGTCCTGTCTACACATATGCTATTGGCATCCCACGTGGAGTTCCAGATGAGTATAAATTGACAAATCAAATGGCAGTTGAGAATGAATGACAAATTAAGTCAGCATCACACCCTCGTGACGAAGGGTAGGAAGAAGATATCCCGCCACACACGTGCAGTGGTAAGACTTATCCTGAGAATCAATTAGCAAGATAATTTGAGAGAATATAAACCGTTTATTTACCGATGTCAATAGTATGTACTCCCATTGTTTCCTAGCAGGACCGCAGGAGCGCGGTCCCGCTCAGACTGTTCTCAGACATTCTCAGGCAGGTCCACTCTCACGTGTCCGCATCACATAAACTGTCGCGGTATTTCGTTCGAGGGTGCACACTCGGTGCCTACGCGCTCTCCCCACATCCACACAAACTTTGAGAGACGCTCACCTGAGGATGCTGCATTGGTCCGCCTCCGGTTCATGGGTCAAACCAAGGCACTACCTGGGTGTGGCTTAAATAGCGCATTGTGGCGTGCTATTAGGCCAGCCCAGTACCTGGACTGAACCATTTTGATTATTATAGGATTGTTTTGTATTTTGCGGGGTGTTGAATAATGTTTAACTAGCCATATGATGGGCATGTATGTTTTGTTCTGTTCTGGTTCAAATTGTAAAGCAGGGTAGTAGTTGTTTTGTCTGTTTCTGGTAAATTATACCAGATATTGTAAAAATAACCTCATTTAATTATTGTCGGTATGCCAGGGGAGGGGCATGGGGTATATTAGGAAAGCATTTATGCTTTATGGGGGTGAGAGTTGGAGAGTTGGAGAGAGTTGGTGCGTTGGACATGGTTTCTTTGAGTAGTGAATGTTTTCTCTGTATATACTTTTTGTTGCGCTGGGTTTTTGGTTTTGGGAATTTTATCTTCACTGTAAATATTTTTTCACTGTTTGTTGTTGGTGAAAATAAAAACCCCACCTAAATGGATCTTTTGCGGCTGCGCCATCAATTTCCCCCTGCTGCATTCACAAACCCATGACATTCGGCATGGTGACGCAAGAGCACATGAACCAAAGAGGGCAAAAAACAATGAGGACAGCAGTTAAAAGGTACAATTTTTCATTTTTTACTCTATTGTTTGTTTTTTACATTATGCACAACTCTCATTTATTGTGTAATAATCTAATTGTAACATGTATTTGTTACATGCTTTAATGCATTTTTATGCTTTATAAAACATTAAGTCTGAATTTTGGGGGTTTTGGAACGGATTAGGGCATTTCCATTGAAAACACGTCTCTACTTACAAAATGTTCTACTTACGAAATTTATTCCAGAACCAATTAATTTCGAAAGTATATAGTTATTTCTTTTTGTAACATAGCATATTATTCATATGATTCCTTCTGGCAGATGTGTCGTGGCAGATGCCTTCCGCCACATTATTCACGTAATTCCTTCTGGCAGATGCGCTGTGATTGGTTGGACGCTTGATTGACAGGTAGTGGGTGGAGCTAAAACCTGACACCGTGAGGTTTTCAAGTGAGCTTATTCAAAAATATAGGTGGGGAGATAATAAATTGAGTAAATGCAGGCTCTATATATGAGGTAACCTCTCATATATCCTGTATATGCAGTCATTCATTCATGTTCTTCCGCTGTATCTTCTGCAGCAGGTCAAGGGGAGCCTACTCCAGCTGGCATAGGGCGTGAGGCGGGGGAAACTCCTGGCATGATGCTAGTGCGCCGCGGAGCCACACACATATTTCCGCATATTTCACAACGGAGGAGCAAACAATAATAATAATCCAGGCAAAAAGCAACACAGTTGCAGCTGCCAAACGGCGCAAGGATCGCTGGCACAAAATCGCCGACTGTGTCAATGCGGAAGTTAGTGCCATTATAATATTACTTCCCCACTGTGACTGCACTTGTATATCTGACTACAGTAACATTTGTGTGTTCCATAAATGTATGTGTGTACAACATTTTTCGTTATGGCATGTGATTGTAGCCCCCGCGACTTTATGAAGAGCTCTACATATTGTGTTCTTCCCGAGGTTTTTGGCCTCGCCAACAGAATACATAAAGGTACCTATAAATGAATGAATCAATCCATGATTTACTCAAACAAATAATTGATTAATGGCATTTTATCTGTGGATTGCTTGTAACCCATCCAACGAGGGATTTAAGGACATCATAATAATTACGAACATCACTAAGAAATATATTAACTGTGGCAAAGAACATGAGCATGGAGGAGACAGGGGGACCGGGTCCGGACTCAGCGCCAGCCCTACCCCCACCGGACAGACCGGAGCCAAAAACTGCACTGAACCCTCCAGGACCCTAGTGTTCAGGTCCAGGATCTGCACCAGGCTCTTCACCACTGGGAGAACCACAGCTGGCGGATCCCCTGCCAGAAGCAGCAGGAGCTGCAGCAGGAGCTGCGGCAGCAGCGCCCCGCCACTCTCCACCTTTCTCCGGGCAGGAGCAGATCAAGTGTCCCTCCGCCCCACAGCCAAAACACACCATGGTTTCTGATGTAGTGAAAACCATGTAGTTAAAACCATCTACTTTAAAATTGAAGGACAGGTTCAGATCGCTGGTGGTGTCTTTTAGGATCATATACACCTGTCTGCTGAGACACACAACATGGTTCAATTTTGGAGATTTGCACCCCAAAGACATAATTTTTACGGGCGACACCAGCTGGCCATACCATGACAGCTCTTTCACTAAGACTGTCATGATCACTCCGTTCCTGCAGTCTGCTCCACAGTTTCCACTGTCCCACCTCCCAGCCTGACCACACCTCCCGCTGATCACCCACACCTACACCCCATCTGCAATCAGTCCGGTATTTAAACCCACGTCTCACACTCAGTCTCTGCCATATTGTATTTGACCCATATCCTACTCTCTAGCGTGCTACTCCGGATTGCCTGCCGGATCAAGACCTGTTTCGTCCCTGGACTCTGCCTCTCGTCTGCCTCCCAGCCAACCTACCCGCCCTTCGTCCACGGATTCTGCCTCGTTTCTATGTGCCGGTAAACCTGACCCTCGCCTGTCCAATGACTCTGCCTCCTGTTCCAGCCCCGGTAAATTGACTAGCCTTCTGTCCCTTGACCTCGTCTCCTGCCTGCTGCCTTTCTCTGGAGTGATCCATTGTGTCTCCAGCGTGCTCCGCTGGCCTAGCAGTTACCTGCCTGCCTGCCGCCTGGGAGACCCAGGTTCGATTCCCACTCCGCCAGGCCTGAAAATAAACACTGTTGAACTTAACTCCTGTCTATCTCTTTGTACTGCACTTGGGTCCTGCTCGCACCCCGTGACAGTACAATCTGGCCAGGAATGGACCCAGCACACAGTCCCACTTCCACGAGTTGCACAGGCAGTGCGAGCTCCCTTTCCCCAGAGGTGTCCGGCCACACTGCAGTCACTGACGTCCTCTGAGAGCATGAGGTCCGTTTCTCCACCCTGGAGAGCAAGCTCGAAGCTATCTTTGCAAACATCTTGGCCCATCTGGACGTCATGGGGGTCGGCACCGGGTCACCACCACCACCGGAGGGCATGGCGGCACAGAGCGTTCCCAGTCCCTTCTCCTCTGGGGTTCGCCCTTCCAACGCTGACACATTTGCTCCTGAACCCCGGGTGGGAACGCCAGAACGGTATGGAGGAGATCCTGAGACCTGTGGTCCTTTTTTGACTAACTGTTCCCTGCTGTTCTCCCTTCAGCCCCGCACCTTTGCTTCCGAACAAGCAAAGGTGGCTTTCACCATCAACCACCTGACGGGGCGGGCGCGACTGTGGGGTACTGCTGAGTGGGAGAGGCAGTCTCCCGCTCCCGCCTGTGCCTCCTTCCAGCTCTTTTCGGAGGAGTTGCACAAGGTTTTTGGCTTAGGGTCTATCAGGTCAGAGACGGATCGGGGACTACTGGGCATGCGCCAAGGGAACCAGACGGTGGCAGGTTACTCCATAGATTTCTGCACCAAGGCCAGTCAGAGCGGCTGGAACTCTAAGGCCCTGGTTGCCACTTTTCTTCATGGCCTGGCGGGTTACATCAAGGATGAACTGGTTTCTCACGAGGTCCCTACTTCACTGGATGGGGTCATTGAGCTGGCGACCCGAATTGATCGTCGCATTCAGGTCCGGAGGCGGGAGAGGTGCCAGGAGGCCGTCCGACATCAGTCATCAGCTTCACTCGGCCGGAACTCCCCCAGCTCACCTCCCTTGACAGGCCGGCCGTCGGAGGAGTAGGAGCCAATGGAGTTGGGTCGCACCTCCCTCGCCCCAGACGAACGCCAACATCGTCTTCTCTCCAGGCTATGTCTGTATTGTGGGGAGGGAGGCCACATGGTAGCCACATGTTCAGCAAAAAGGCCGAGCTCACCTGTATACGGGGAGATACTGGTGAGCTCGACCAAGATACAGTTCCCCCCCGACCAGAAACCGCTGCTCCAGGTCCGTCTTCTCCTGCCAGAGGGATCCCACTCCTTAGTTGCCCTGATAGACTCTGGTGCCCAGGCCTGCATTATCAGTGAAGAGTTGGCTCGGCAACTGAAGCTTAAACGGGTCCCTCTACCTCAGCCAGTTCCTGCACGAGCCTTGGATGGACACAAACTGGGCACCATCAGACACCAGACCTCCCAGTTCCCATGTTACTTTCAGGCAACCACCATGAACTCATTCAGTTCCACATCCTGGATCATCCTGGTCTGCCTCTCGTCCTGGGCTTCCTGTGGCTCTGGTGTCACAACCCCCACGTCGATTGGGAGGCTGGAACCATCCTGGAGTGGGGGGTTTCCTGTCACCTCACCTGCCTTTGTCAAGCGACGGTGCCTCAGTTGTCTCCATCACCCACCACCTACCCTCCTGACCTGACCGGGGTTCCCCCGGAATATCACGACTTCCGGCAGGTCTTCAGCAAGGCCAAGACGTTGTCCTTGCCTCCTCACCGGCCGTAGGACTGCGCCATCGACCTGCTCCCAGGCACCTCCCCTCCCAAGGGAAGGTTGTACTCCCTCTCTCAGCCAGAGCGACAGGCCATGGAGGAGTACATCAACGCCTCATTAGCCGCCGGGATCATCCACCCTTCCTCCTCCCCGGCCGGGGCTGGGTTCTTCTTCATGGGGAAGAAGGACAAGTCCCTGCGCCCCTGCATTGATTACCGGGGTCTGAACGACATCACGGTAAAGAACCGGTACCCATTGCCTCTAATGACCTCTGCATTTGAACTCCTGCAAGGGGCCCGGATATTCACCAAGTTAGACCTCCACAACGCCTACCATCTGGTCTGCATTTGTGAGGGGGACGAGTGGAAAACAGCCTTCAATACTCCTGTGGGACATTATGAGTATTTGGTGATGCCTTTTGGGCTCACGAACGCCCCCGCCGTTTTCCAGATGCTGGTAAATGATGTACTCCGGGACATGCTTAACAGATTTGTTTTTGTCTACCTTGACGACATTTTGATTTTTTCCCAGTCTACTCAGGAGCATGTTCAGCATGTCAAGGCAGTCCTCAAGAGACTCCTGGAGAACTCCCTGTTTTCCAAGGCTGAGAAATGTGAGTTTCATGTTTCATCGATCTCCTTCCTCGGTTACAGCATCTCCCCAGGGAAGATCCAGATGGACCCATCCAAGGTCTCTGCCGTCACTGAGTGGCCCACGCCAGACACCCGAAAGCAGCTGCAACAATTCCTGGGGTTTGCCAACTTTTACCGGCGATTCATCCACAACTACAGCTCGGTGGCAGCTCCCCTCACTGCGCTCACCAGTTCAAAGGTCTCCTTCTCCTGGACACCTGAGGCCGCCACCGGCTTCCGCACCCTCAAGGAACGGTTCACCACAGCCCCCATGCTTCGGATGCCGGACTCAGATCAGCAGTTCGTCGTGGAGGTGGATGCCTCGGATGTCGGGGTTGGGGCCATCCTCTCCCAGAGGGCAATCTCCGACTAGAAGCTCCACCCCTGCGCCTACTTCTCCCGTCGCCCCTCTCCTGCCAAGCAAAACTATGACATTGGTAATCACGAACTGTTAGCTGTTAAGCTGGCGTTGGAGGAGTGGCGGCACTGGTTGGAGGAGGCCAAACAGCCGTTTCTGGTTTGGACCAACCACAAGAACCTGGAATATATCAGCACAGCAAAACGCCTGAATTCTCGCCAGGCCCGGTGGGCCTTGTTCTTTACCCGTTTTAACTTTTCCCTTTCTTATCGCCCTGGCTCTAGAAATGTCAAACCTGATGCCCTGTCCCAGCAGTTCCAGAAAGGTGGGGAGGCCACTGCGGAATCAGGGACCATTCTGCCTTCTCCCTGCATGGTTGCCACCCTCACCTGGGGCATTGAGGAAAGAGTCCGGGCTGCCACTGAGGGCCAGCCGGGACCCAGTGCCTGTCCCGATAACCGTCTGTTTGTCCCAGCTGACCTCCGCACTGAGGTTTTGGAGTGGGGTCATTCATCCAAACTGGCGTGCCATCCAGGGGCTCTCAGGACCCGGGACCTTCTTCACCAGCGCTTCTGGTGGCCATCTCTGGAGAAGGACGTCAGGGACTTTGTTAAGGTCTGCCAGGTCTGCAACCGACACAAGTCGTCCCACCAGGCTCCCGCTGGTCTCCTGCAGCCTCTGCCCGTACCTCAGCCCCCCTGGTCTCACATCTCATTTGATTTTGTCACCGGCCTGCCAGCCTCCGAAGGTAACACTGTCATCTGCATTGTAGACAGGTTCAGCAAAATGGCTCACTTCGTTCCTTTGCCGAAGCTTCCCTCTGCCAAGGAGACCGCACAACTGATAACCCAGCACATATTTCGTATTCATGGACTGCCCCTGGATGGGGTGTCGGACCGTGGTCCCCAGTTTGCCTCTGCATTCTGGAGGGAGTTCTGTCACTCAATAGGTGCCGCGAGCCTGTCCTCGGGTTTTCACCCACAAACCAA
Organism: Antennarius striatus; assembly: GCF_040054535.1. Taxonomy (NCBI): domain Eukaryota; kingdom Metazoa; phylum Chordata; class Actinopteri; order Lophiiformes; family Antennariidae; genus Antennarius; species Antennarius striatus. Next base: position 15,186,763 of record NC_090776.1, read on the forward strand.
CGGTCAGACGGAACACATGAACCAGGACCTGGAGATTGCTCTGTGCTGCGTGGTCTCTCGGGAGCCTGCCTCTTGGGCTTCCCATTTGGTGTGGGTTGAGTATGCCCACAATTCGCTGACCAGCTCCGCCACCAGTCTCTCACCTTTTCACTGTGTTTATGGTTACCAACCGCCTCTGTTTCCTGCCCTGGACATGTCATAGCGTTTGACGGCAGCGTCAAACGCTGCCGTCAGGCGCAACACCCTACTCCGTACCGGTGTGCGCTATGCCACCGCTGCTAACTGCCGCCAGACTCCTGCACCCAAATATCAGGTGGGCCAGAAGGTGTGGCTCTCCACCCGAAACCTTCCCCTGCGTGTAGAGTCAAAAAGCTGGCCCCCAGGTTTGTGGGCCCATTTTCGGTCTCTAAGATAATCAGCTCGACAGCAGTATGATTACTGCTACCTTGCAGTATGCGGGTTCACCCCACTTTCCATGTGTCAAAACTCAAACCTGTGCATGAGAGCCCTCTGTCCCCAGCTCATCCCCCTCCGCCTCCTGCCATCCAAGTGGAAGGAGGACCAGTCTACACGGTCCGTCGCATCATTCGTTCCCGCCACCGGGGTTGCGGACTGCAGTACCTGGTGGACTGGGAGGGGTACAGTCCGGAAGAGAGGTCTTCGGTCCCGGGTCGCCACATTGTGGTCCCCCTGATGGTGCGCGATTTCCACCACCAACACCCTGAGCAACCAGTACCTCGGACCCGTGGGCGGCCTCGTCGAGAGGTGTCCAAGGGGGACAGGCCTGCATCCAAGGGGGAGGCGCTTGACCCCGGGGGCATGGAGTCCTCGGGGTCCCAAGAATTCTATCCCACCTTCCTGTTTTCGCCCCGCCTCCCGCCCTGGGTCGGTTTTTGGGACGTCAAGGGCCGTCCCTTGAGGCGGGGGGGTCCTGTCATGATCACTCCGTTCCTGCAGTCTGCTCCACAGTTTCCACTGTCCCACCTCCCAGCCTGACCACACCTCCCGCTGATCACCCACACCTACAGCCCATCTGCAATCAGTCCGGTATTTAAACCCACGTCTCACACTCAGTCTCTGCCAGATTGTATTTGACCCATGTCCTACTCTCCAGCGTAGTACTCCGGATTGCCTGCCCGATCACGACCTGTTTCGTCCCTGGACTCTGCCTCTCGTCTGCCTCCCAGCCAACCTACCCGCCCTTCGTCCACGGATTCTGCCTCGTCTCTATGTGCCGGTAAACCTGACCCTCGCCTGTCCAACCACTCTGCCTCCTGTTCCAGCCCCGGTAAATTGACTAGCCTTCTGTCCCTTGACCTCGTGTCCTGCCTGCTGCCTTTCTCTGGAGTGATCCATTGTATCTCCAGCGTGCTCCGCTGGCCTAGCGGTTACCTGCTTGCCTGCCGCCTGGGAGACCCAGGTTCGATTCCCACTCTGCCAGGCCTGAAAATAAACACTGTTGAACTTAACTCCTGTCTTGTCTTTTTGTGCTGCACTTGGGTCCAGTTCGCACCCCGTGTCAAAGACTTTGTTTCTGATGAATGGAGGTGTGTTGGATATGATCGAGGGGGAGAACAAGAATAAAGATGTTCTGTATTCCTACTCCTTTCTCCACCACCACGCCAACCTTAGTCGTGCTATCCACAAACATTACCACCACTGTACCCAACTACTTCTTCCATCGCCAGCCCCGCTTCTTCCACGGAGCAACGCATGAGTTTTATGGCATGACGGCGTGTCAGTCTCTCAAACTCAGCTGGAGCCACCTCCACCACGGACATGGTGCCAAAACTATCACACAAACCCCTCCCCACAGACAAACCACCCCACTCCCGTGTCACTTACACCCCTCACCACTATTTACACACCACCATGTACACAGAAATCAAGCACACATTCACCCACGAAAAAAGTTAAAAAGAAATTACCAAAAATTAGCCACAAACAACCCCCCCCCCCCTCTCAGCTCCACACTCACAGTTCACCATTCTCACAGAGAGAGAGGGAGAGAGAAAGAGAGAAATAGATAGACTACTAAAACACTTCCACAAAGTGTCTGTGGTATGATGTCAAGTTGAAGTGCTTCACACTTGGTTTTGTGCATTGAACTCAAGTGATTTAGTTTTTTTTTTTTCCAGCTGTAACCAGTGTAGGTGAAAATGTGTACTACAATAGAGAAACATGTCCACCCATGAACCCTCTCCCAATCCCCTTACATTATTTTGCTATTTACAGATTTGGACTCAAGAGAGCAGTCAGTTACTTTAGGTTTCATCACTTTTATTCATAATTCATGAGTTTCACATAAATGAAAACTAGACACATCAGCAGTGAAGCATTTTTCAGTTATTTCAAGTAGATAGACAAACATTACTTTGTGTTTTGTCAAGCATTTGGAGTTTTATACAAAACAGGACTAGAGATTTGCATGGCTGAATTGCTAAAAAATTCACGAGCTCTCACTCTATCATATGAGAGCCAGTCATTCCTCTTTAAGACACTGGAAAATTGTATCATTTTATCTTTGCTGGTTGTCTTTATTTGCCTTCCTTCCTGTTTGTGTTCATTTTATTATTTCAGTTTCATTAATTTGCAAATTTGCTGTTGTTTTTTTCTTTTGATGACTAAATCATGACATGGTGGTGATAAGAAATAGCAAATAGTAAACAAAGTTTTGTTTTTTTAATGCATATAATGAAAAGAAAAAGTGTGTACCGAAATATGGCTGCATACAAATTCATAATACATTTTCAAAATGCTTCACTTCAAAATAGCCTGCTTTGCCTACTCTTTTAATCTTGTAAGCAATTACTTCTTTTTCATAGGAGTTAATTTGAAGTCCAAAGCAAACTTTAAATAAAGGATTACTGGTCTTTTCTCCTTCTTAACCCATATGCTGTAATAACCTGTCAAGCTTTTCACCAATTTGTTTATTTACCCTCTCAGTGACATAGTATCTTCCAGCATTCCAGTATTTGTTGGCTTCTCAAAGTGAGTGCACATAATCTCTCAGAAGAAAATTAAGCAGACAACAACCAGTGATGCTGCTCTGCCGAGGGCCAGGCATGTGGGCATACACTGGATCTGACTAATACTTGTGTAGCAATGCTTAGACAGCTTCTTTCTTTCCTTATTTGCAGATATTAACACACAAAGGCTTTGAAATGTATGCCCCTAACAAATCTCTGGTTTGCAAAAAGCTATTATAATATCATGGTTTTAAGTCGATAGACTTCTCCCACTTGTGGTGGAGGACATATTTAAAATCTTTCAGGTTGATAATTTAAGTTAAAGAAACAATGTAATCACTATGTGTATTATCAACAAACTGAAACAGAAAAAATGGTTTGTGTTGTACAAACGTCATAGTAAAAAAAAAAAAGTTGTTCTTTTCATCATGTATGAATTTAGAATAATTAAGAAATGTTTGGTGGTTAAAATTAAGTCAGAAAGTCATAAAAAACTTACGGAGCTAATGGGAAACAGCTGCTTTTGTAGCCAGGTTGATGTCTTCAACATTTTTGCTGCTTTCTGGATTAGCCACATGATTCTTCACTTGGTCTGATTTTCAAATATTCGACTCCATTATGGAGCTGATACATTTTTCATAAATGTTTTCATATTTCATATTATGCTTTCAGTTTTATTTTCACAGACAGATGACACCATGTTTTGATTCTTACTATCATTTTGAGATTGGTGAAGACGTTCTTGGTCTCACCTGTCATCAACAGCTTGTGCTACTTTACAATGACTGACATGGATGCAGATAACTGATGCAGCTCTAGTTCATGCATGAGTATGACTGGCTGCCTGCGGAAATGCCACTTTCAGCCAGTATATGAAGTGATCATTGGAGAGTTCTTGGCTAGAAAAGTGATTAACTTCACTACAGCAGGATTTATTAAATCATTTAATGCAACAAATGAACATTCATCACCATGTTATAAACTTTTCAAAAAACAAATTAAAAAAAAAAGAAAAGAAAGAAAACAGCGGCACATCGTAACCATCCAAAAAAAAAAAAAATCAGCCTGTCTATCTTTATGCAATGGTTAGATCTCTCAGAAATAGTGGGTTTAACTGCTTAAATGTTTTTTTGTTTGTTTGTTGCACAGCACTTCAGTGCACACAGAGTATTGAGCATGTGGCTCTGAGCTCAGAGTAGAGATGAAATGGTGGTTGAACCCACTTGAAAGGAGTCACTTGATGTATTTCAGGCATCTGCTCAAGATGCTTCCTGGGCACCTCCCTGTAATGTATTCCCTGGTAGATCTAGCTGAGCTAGGGAGCATTTATTGTATGAGTGTTGGATTACTTGCATATTCCACCTGACCAAAGAACACAGGAATCCACCAGGTGCTGGAGAATTTGACCTGTTGAAATTGAGTCTTTTTTAAACCACATATGTATGACGGCAGGTCACAATGGCAGGTCATCTTGGTGAGTTTGCAGGTTTGTTTTATTTTTGTTTTTTGCATTTGACAGTACAGTATATAGATTTCAAATTGGTTCAGCCCTTGATCACTTACTCATAAACATCGGGTTTCATTATTAGTCATTAACTGAAGCACTACTCAGAGCAGTAAACATTCTGAATATAGGCAACAATGGATAAAGTAAACCAATCAAAAATAGTTTCCAAGTTCAATAAGGAGCAGTTTATACACTGCACACTATATGTGTGTGTGTGTGTATATATATATATATATGTGTGTGTGTGTGTGTGTGTGTGTGTGTGTGTGTGTGTGTGTGTGTGTGTGTGTGTGTGTGTGCGTGCGTGCGTGCGTGCGTGCGTGTGTGTGTGTGTGTGAATCCACCTCACTTGAAAACCTCACAGTGTCACAGTTTAACTCCCCCCACTACCTGACAATCAAGTGCCCAATCAATCACTGCGCCTCACCAATCACAGCCCGTCTGCCAGAAGGAATCACATGAACAATGTAGAGTAAGGCATCGGGCAGCGAGGCTTTTTGTTGCAGTTACGCTTTCCGTCCACACGACAACGCAGATATCCAGGACTAAAACGTTGGGCAAAGTCAAGTTTTTTTGTAAACTCCGGGTCTGCGTTGACGTGTGAATGCTGTAACCAAAACTTTTTCTATTCGGGGGGCGTCTCCCTGCGACGAAAAACGCTATGATGTTAGTGTGTGTGACCCAGTCTACGTGTAAACATAGAATGGATGGAGTTAAAACCGGTTATTTTCTGACGTATAACAGGTTCACGTCGAAGACGCGTTGGATATTTGTTCATCTGTTTCTTTCTTTATGAGTCATAAAGTTTATATATGTATTTATTCATTAATTCATTAATTCATTCACAATTCTTCGCAAAGACGCTGACACCAGTTCTGGGTGAGACCAAGTTGCGCTGCCTGCTGGTGGGAGAACTCTGTGATGGATGCACTTGGTTTATAATACCAATTCATTTGTTTTCATATGTTTGGTATGGAGTCTGATATCATTGTTTTATCTAGGATTTCCACAAGTTCCTGCAAGTATAGAGATAGATGGATAGATAGATAGATAGATGGATAGACGAGCGGGAAACCCTGGAAATTCCACACTAAAACAATAATATCAGACTTGATACCAAACACGAAAAGAATAAATAGCATCCTTGTTCAATGGAGCTAACGCTACACTGCCAACATGGAGAGCTCCAGCTAAATAGTAGCCAACTGATACTAGCCGAGCTTTCGCTGCAACACAACGTGAGACACGGTGATGTCATATATGCTAGCCCATATTCCTTCTAGATTACTGTACTACCTGAACAGTGATTTTTACATTTTATTAGTACAGTAAAAGTTGCAGTTTTTGACGATGTAACTCTCAAGAGTTGGAAACATCCTGTTGTGAGTGTTAGACACCAGGAACCAAAACCAGCAGGACGTCCATTACGGTGCTGATGCCATCCTGACCTCCGTTGAGTCTGTCATCTGTCGGAGAGACTTTTCAAAATCATCCGTATAGAATGAGATCACAGTAGGGATCCAGCTCGTCTTCATCTGGGAGGATTAATAAACTCAACAGTGTGCAGCAGAAACATAACTGCACGGTCTGATGATATGTCCTTGTTGTTTTGGCCATAGATTGGTTGTTGATAGTGTATATGAGCAAGGCTGGAAGGAAACTTAATAAATATTTCACTCAGAATTTGTTGCCATTTTTTATCATATTCCTGCTGTTTGGACTGAAAATCGTTGGAACAGTTATTACACTTTAAAATTATGTTAACTGGGAAGTCCATATATATTTATATATTTTCCTAACATAGCAGATGCCTTATGCCATATTGTCCACGTGATTCCATCTGGCAGATGCACCGTGATTGGTTGGGCGCTTGATTGACAGGTAGTGGGTGGGGTTGGTGACAGTGTAACAGTGTGAGACTTTCAAGTGAGCTTATTCAAATATATAAGTGGGCAGATAAGTAGATGTAAAACACAAAGAAATAAAATTATACTTTTCAATTCAAAAGTGAAACATTTGTATTTTTATTGTACAGTATGGAAACATTTGTATTTATATATTTGACTTAGAGCATCATATCATACTCCATGTGAAGGATTTGTGTTGCTTTCTCTTCAAACATCTCCAAAGAAGTTGGGGTGAACCTTTGTATCATGCTTTTGACTTGTATTATGTGTTTATTGAACACGTTACCAAACCAAGCTGGGATGCCATGCTGAATTAAAATATGAAGTGACATATCTGTAAAACAACATTTTTTTTATCCTCTCCATGAATCCTGAGCGTATAAGCAAAATACAGGTGTCAACACATCCTGGCACAAACCAACTCCACATGATAAGCCCATTGTAGCTGAAAATTAAAATGAATTCCTAAGTACTTGTGAACAGTTACCTGCTCAACTTCCTCAATTATAAATTGGGCTATTAATCACCAACCAAGAATAGTTTTTGGACATTAATCTACAGGTTAAACACCAGCCTTCACCCCTTCCTAGCACAAACAGTTCAATTATTGAGATGTTGAAATATAAAGGTGAATCTTAATTCTTATTTTAAGAATTAAAATATGCTACAAAGAGTGAAAGTGTCTTTAATCTCCAAGGATTAAAAACAATGAAGAGTTGGAGAAACAGTCCAGATACAATACAGAAAACAATCCTGCCCTAACTGGCTTAACTCTATATTTTCCTCACTCAGTCTCTTCAATTATGTCAGTGAATAATAACAGTTTAAACTTATTCTATGCCAATTAACCTGATTTGCGGGCAGGTGTGCCAACTGGCAGTGTCAGGAGAAAAACAATCCCTCTTCTGCATCCAGCTGGTGCTCAAAGCACAGCCACTCAGTCAAACATGTTGTGGCTTGTGAACTACTCCCTGGAGGATATTGCGATGCTTTCCATCAACACTCTGAAGAGCCCTTCAACAACGAACTGAACCCTAACTGCTAGGACTGTACTGTGCTGGTGATCCTTCCTGAGAGGGAATGTGATGCCTGAGTACTTATACACAGTAGAATGTATGCAGTGCAAATTAATGTGGTTTACACATATGTAGAAAAGCTTATTCCCCATAACACTGAAAATTATGTTTCATTCACATGCAATAGAGAAACTACGAACATCTTTGAAAATACTGAATTATTCAAATGCCACGTGAGCTGATCTGCTCTTATACACATGCATTTTCCTGTGTAATTTATCTCAATTGTGGCGTAAACTAAAATTGAATTAAACGTTTTACACCCTAAATAAATTGTAAACACTTCTGAGTGTTCATGCATTAGTAGGAATGAAAACTTTCTGTAATGTCTGAAAGATGGTTCTCATATAGTTTATGTTCAAACATATTTCTAAAATGTTTTGATTGAAATAGCTTTTTAATGCTGAAATACAAGGGGATGAAATACTGTGACTGATATTTGATTCCAACTTGCCATTGAGACTCAAAGATAAATATGCAGGAAATTGATCATGTCGTCCTTGTGCTTGATTGCTAATGTGCAGAGTGAGATTGCAATTCTCATAAGCAGGATACTTTGGCATCATTCTTATGTAGGAAATTGAGTCTTTTCATCCCCCTATGAAATGTGATGCTCAAATTGACAGAAACAAAGTTAAATCAATTTCATTTATTTAAAGGTCCCATATTATGCTCTTTTTTTAAATTATGTGATTCAGCTGCCAGATGTCCAACTACACTGTATTTGAAATGGCTTGCCTCAAAGTGATCCTTGATCCTCAATATCTTTCATTGAATATTGGTAAATTTTCTTCGACTCTCTGATGGTCTGTTTTAATTGGGTGCAGCTCTCAGCTCCCTCTCTCCCCCCTCCCCCCTCTGAGCCTTCCCTATCTCCTCCCCCCTCTCAGCTGACCAATCAACACTGCCCTCTCCCACGCTTTCACGTACGTTTGTTTACTTGAGCCACTGGAACGCGCCAGCATTACAGATGGATCGATCAATCGCCATTGTCTGCAACTCTTTTTTTTAACTTTCAGTAACTTCAAAGCTACATATTTTTCTCTAATTCTTGTGTTTTGTACTGTTGTTTTTCATGATATAATGGTTGATTTTTCGTTGCTAAGTGTGGACCTGCTTCCTCAGTCTGCTGAACAAAGACTTGTGGCTCATTGTGTAAACATGATCAGACCGGCCTGTGATATACAGTAATTACACTATGTTTTCTGAAAATCGTTATGGACGACAGCTCATGGATAACAAGGGAGCTTAGCTAACGCAAACTAATGAAACATGGGATTTTACCGGTGAGACTAAGTTTTTCTCTTGTATTCTCGTGCACGCGCTTTTGCGTGTGTTGTGCCCTTAAAGCGGGAAATGATAGTGAGAGAGAACTGTGGAAAATCACACGCAGCAGTCGTTCACTTATTATATTGAACCATTTTGCACATAATACATACAAAATTTACTTATTTTTAACGATAAGACATTCAATAATCCAGTATCAGTAACACAGATAACATTACAAATATAATTTTGTTTTAAAGTAAATTATTTCATGGCCAGCGTATTATGAAATATGTTTTTTAGCTTACCAAATTTCTTATAGTGACACATGCATTACAACATTTGCATTTTTACCTCACTGTAGAAGTGTTAGCTAGCAAACCTGGAAAGGTAAACTGTCCAATATGGCCGCGCCACAATGCCGCCTCTAGCTTAAAACTTAACACATGAAACTCTTAACAATAAAACAAAACGAAATATGTAATTTCTATCAACTAAAATCACACTAACACAGAGTAACACATTGCTAATGTGCCTTCTGAAGTTGCTTTGATAGTGAGAAGATGCCTGAGGAAAGGAGAAGTGTGCTAGTGCCCATTTTTAGAACAAGTGAGATATGCAGAATGGCGGCAACTACAGAGGAATAAAGCTATACAATGAAGTTATGGGAAAGAGTAGTGGAAGCTAGACTAAGGGCAGAAGTGAGCCTTTTGAGCAGCAGTATGGTTTCTCGGAAAAAAAAAAAAAGAGTACTACAGATGCAGTATTTGTTTTGAGAATGTTCATAGAGAAGTACATAGAAGGTCAGACAGAGCTGCATTGTGTTTCTGTAGATCTGGAGAAAGCTTATGACAGGGTGCCCAGAGTGGAACTGTGGTATTGTATGAGCAAGTCTGCAGTGGCAGAGAAGTATGTTAGAGCAGTGCAGGACATGTATGAGGGCTGTAGGTGTGACAGAGGAGTTCAAGATGGAGGTGGGACTGCATCAGGGATAAACTCTGAGCCCTTTCTTGTTTGCGATGGTAATGGACAGGCTGACAGACGAGGTTAGACAGGAATCTCCACGGACTATGAAGTTTGCAGATGACATTGTGATCTGCAGTGAGAGCAGGGAACAGGTGGAGGAGAAGCTAGAGAGGTGGAGGTTTGTCGTGAAAAGGAGAGGAATGAAGGTTAGCCGCAGTAAGACAGAGTACATGTGTGTGAATGAGAGGGACCCAAGTAGAAGCGTGAGGTTACAGGGAGAAGAGATCAAGAAGGTGGATGATTTTAAGTACTTAGGGTCAGCAGTCCAGAGCAATGGAGAGTATAGAAAAGAGTTGAAGAAGCGTGTACAGGCAGGATGGCACGGGTGGAGAAAAGTGTCAGGTGGGATGTGTGATAGAAGAGTTTCAGCGATAATGAAAGGAAAGGTGTACAAAACTGTGGTGCAGGCCAGCGATGTTGTTTGGTCTAGAGACAGTGTCACTGAGGAAAAGACAGGAGACAGAGCTGGAGGTAGCAGAGATGAAGATACTGAGGTTCTCTTTGGGAGTGACCAGGACGGATAGGATCAGGAATGAGTACATCAGAGGGACAGCACATGTTAGAGGTTTTGGAGATAAAGTCAGAGAGGCCACACTGAGATGGTTTGGACATGTCCAGAGGAGAGATAGTGAACATATTGGTAGAAGGATGCTGAGTTTTGAACCGCCAGGCAGGAGGCCTAGAGGATGACCAAAGAGGAGGTTTATGGGAGTAGTGAAAGAGAACATGAAGGTAGTTTTCGTGAGAGAAGAGGATGCAGAAGACAGGGGTAGATGGAGGCAATTGATTCGCTGTGGCGACCCCTGAAGGGAAAAGCTGAAAGGAAAAGAAGAAGAGGTGCACTGGCGTCACGTCTGGAGTTTCCCCCACCTCACACCCTCAGTCAGCTGGGATAGGCTCCAGCTCCCTGCAACCCGCCGCAGTGGATGAAGCGGTATATGATGGAAAAGGATCAAATGCAACTCAAAACACTGAGGTTTAACAAACAGTTAATCCTGGATGTGCCAAGATCAAACCTTAGAACCTTAAAGCTATACAATCTAGTTTTGCAGAGACTGCGCCAGTTTATACTAGATTTGAACAATCCCAAGAAATATTGGTCAATGTATTATTTAATTTTTTTATTGTATTTTTGACATCCATTATTTATCATCTTAAATTATACCACTGATACCAATATGTACCTACCTACTGAAGCGAAGTCCGACCTACTAGCACCGCAGTGCGTTCGTTAAGATGATCAGGGCATACAGAAGACTCTTGAGACGATGGTTGGAAGTTCACGGTACTTTACTTACAGACCTCCGGGTCGTTCTCCAATATTACAGAACAATGGTGAATGCTGTACGAGAAGGACACATTCTTATCCCAAGACAGTGATATTTATACTGTTGAAGTCAGGCATAATGTCAAATGACTCTTTTACAGGAATGTAATTAAATTCAGAGGGACAGTCTGAAAAAACAAATGTTGAAGGGACAGTGAAACAGACAAATGGTGAATGCATGATAACCTCAGGGTCCATAAATTACATCTTCAAAGGCTGGGAAACTGAGGTTATTTAGCGAGTGTTGATTGTATCCTGTGAGCAGACCTCATATACAGTTAAACAAAAGAATCAAGTGTGTGTGTGTCGGGGAGTAAATCCTGTGGATAGATTTCACCAAATGTCCTTCTAACCCTAAAGGTTAGAAGGTCTTGGAATGTTATCAGTATTTTGTATGCAATAAACCTAAGCAATAAACCAGAACAACAACCCTGGAGAACAAACCTAAGGGTGAAAAGATGATCAAAGGATTTAGATGCTTTTCCCATGTAAAGGACCTGAACAATGAAGTTAAAATTTCCTTCACTACCTATCCACTGCCAGGGGCTGCTGAAGCTCAATGGTAGAGTGGCACCCCATCACGACACGTCAGCAGCTCGATTCCCGCTCCCATCAGCCATCCTCAGAGTGTGAGCTATTAGCAGGAGGCGTCAGCTCACCCCTCGGTCACAATCGAGGCGCCCCTGAGCAAGGTGCTGTTCCCCCTACAAGCCACCCAATTGGGGTGCACTACGAGGTCACTGCCCGTCATTCTGCCTTCCCCCTGTACTGTACTAATTTCCATGCATACAGACCCCTAGTGTGTTGTGTGTTTGTTTCAGGGACCTGTACAAGAATTTGTATGCATGTCTGACACACACACACACACACACACACACACACACACACACACACACACACACACACACACACACACACACACACACACACACACACACACACACACACACATATATAAGTGTATTAGTATATAGTATGTACTGTATAGAGTGAGAAGATAATTTCCCCATTGGGGACAATAAAGTGGTGTTTAATATTTTCTCTTAATCACGTGAGGCACTTTGGTCAGTTAGTTTTAACTGTGATTTACAGTATAAATAAATTCTGACTTGGCTTGACCAAATATCATCGTTGTAGGATGAAGTCCCTGAAGATTAGCATCAGGCTATAAAAGGTGAAGATTTCGAGGAAAAACAAGCATTGACCCAATGAACCTCCTCCATTGCATTATTCTCCATAAAGCCTTGTTATGTGTGGCAATGTTATCAAGGTTAATGCCAGTAGAACCAGGGGAATGTTTGCTTCGATGGATGTGGAGAATTGGCATTTAAACCATGAATGTTAAAACAGACAAGACAATCCTTTACTGAAAGAAGAGCATGCAATAGCTCCAAATGGGATGGCTGAGAATTAATGTCTATGTTTCAATGAGTTATCTAGCCTGATGGTCAAGATAGTGTATTTTACTCCGCCTCGTTTGTCTTCTTTTTTGACTCTGTGAAGTAATCCTTTTCCCTCAATTTTAGCTCTTGAGGCTCGCAACCGAGGGCCACAAAATCAATATTTGCCAAGTTTAAAGCACAGGATTATCCATCTGTCAGGGCTTGCAACAGAAGCTCTCAGCTGTGACATAAATCTTAGACTGTCCTCCACTATTTGAGAAGGTCAAACCTCAAAACAGCCTTTGTTATATTGTGGTCCTAAACGATAGATTAAGTAGTCAATAATGTTCCTCCTACATGCACTGTACAACATTACAAACAGCAAGCCTTGAGGGTATTTTGGTTATAACTTCAACAAATAATTTAATCTATCTGGCCTGCTGGTCTGCAAGGTTCTGTTTGCATTGTAAGATTATTAGTTTATATAACTTGATTGTTCAAAGTGTTCAAATGTTCAGGGCCTGTACACACACACACACACACACACACACACACACACACACACACACACACATACATTGTATACTGTATATACACTCAACAAAAATATAAATATACTTTTGTTTTTTTTGTTTTTGCTCCCATTTTTCATGACATGGACTTAAAGATCTATAATTCATTCAAGATACACAATATTACCATTTCTCTCAAACATTGTTCACAAATCTGTCTAAATGTGTGATAGTGAACACTTCTGCTTTGCTGAGATAATCCATCCCACCTCACAGGTGTGCCACATCAAGATGCTGATCTGACATGATGACATCATGATTTGTGCACAGGTGTACCTTGTACTGTCCACAATAAAAGGCCACCCTGAAATGTGCAGTTTTGTTGATGACTGAACTTCTCACCCTATCTCTAAGGGAGAGTCCGAACACCCTGCGGAGGAAACTCATTTTGGCTGCTTGTATCTGGGATCTCGTTCTTTCGGTCACGACCCACAGCTCATGACCATAGGTGAGGGCAGGAATGTAGATCGACCGGTAAATCGAGAGATTTGCCTTTCAGCTCGGTTACTTCTTCACCATGACGGACCGATACAGAGTCTGCATCACTGCAGACGCTGCACTGATCCGCCTGTCGATCTCCCATTCCATCGTACCATCAATCATGAATGAGACCCCAACATACTTGAACTCCTCCACTTGGTGCAGGATCTCATCCCCAACCCGGAGAGGTCACTCCACCCTTTTCCAACTGAGGACCATGGTCTCAGATTTGGAGGTGCTGATTCTCATCTCATTCCCTTGCCTGGACGTGGGTCACATAGAACGTCCGAGGGTCAAGAAACAAGTGGTGTCATGTTTCACCCATGTCTGCTTCTGCTCCATCTAATTTTACAAAAAACAATGTGAGATAAAATTAAATACTGCTATCGCCATGTTCATCCATCCATCCATCCATCCATCCATCCATCCATCCATCCATCCATCCATCTTCTACACAAAATGATCACAATTGTCTTGCCTGTAGCCGCTTATTTGCGTTGCAGGTCACTAGTCTGCTATAGCCCATCAGCTGGCTACAGGCAAGAAACTGATGAGAGCCCAGCTCATTGCAGGGTGCCAATGTTTACGTAAATTGAATATTTTGACCTCTACTTTCAATGACAATGACAAGTTTGAATAGATTTTGGATGGCAGTTGATGTCTATAGCACAAAGGAATAAATTACATGGTATGTACCTCATTCTTTTTGAGGCTGCTTGATGAGTTTTCAGATATTACAAATAAACAGATCATTGTGTCCAAAATGTGTCGAGTTTTTTGTATTTTGAGTGCAGTTTTCAGAGCGGCATATCAGGAATAATAAGTTATATGCAACAGATTTGTGAACAAAATCACAAAAATAAATATCAGCAATATTTCTAAAATCACACAATTCACACGAGTCAATGTCTTTCTTCATGAGAGACCTCTACCAGGTAACCTGTGAATTCAACATGAAACTTACAGAAGACCTGAATAACTTTAGGAACATCTGGTGTTACAAAAATGTCCTATGCACTTTAGTTGATGACCACCTTGCCTTTGCGAACTTCCTGTTATAATGCACTAATTTTTATATTGTATTTCCCTTTGTTTCTTGGTGTTTAATGTTTTTGAGTGTTTAGTGTTTTTGAAATTTCATCTAATGAAAAATTGTAAAATGTTCTAAATGTTCTAAATGTTAAATGTGATTGAAGTTTTTTTTTTGCAAAAGATCTTCTTCTGAGGCACTTTAGTGCTTTCACCTAATGTAAAATTGCAAAATGTTTGAATGAGATTAAAGTGTTTTTGCAAAAATCAAAAAAAAAATCTTCATCTTCTTCTTCTTCCTCTTCTTCTTCTTCTTCTAGACCGTAACCACACAGAGCCTTACCCAGCATCCCAACACACTCTAAAACGGCTGGTCTCTTCTCATGGCCTAGTGGATGTGTGGAGGAGGATGCATCCAGACTGCCAACAGTACACTTGGTCCCACCTGACAGAAGGTAGGGTGTCTTTAGCCAGGCTGGATCGCTTTTACTGTTTTAAACACCATTTCAATGCTTTCAAAGACTGTAATATAATTCCAGCTGCTTATACTGATCATTCTCTGGTTTTATGTCGCGTTGTGATGGGAAATATTTTACCTAGGAGTGCATACTGGCATTTAAATTCAACTTTAGCTTTGGACAGAGGCTTTAGAGAGATCTTCAGTTATTTTTGGAGCACTTTTAGACTTAGAAAAGCTGATTTTACCTCTCTTAGCAAGTGGTGGGACTATGGCAAAACAGAGATAAAAGTCCTGTGCGAACAGTATACTCTGAACGTCACACGTGACACCTGCCGGTCTATGAAACACCTAGAGGCTGAGATTGTGGAGTTGGAGACAAGCGCTTCCACAGGAAATCAGAGGTGTACTGAAATCCTCAAGTGCAAAATAATGGCTTTAGCCGACCTGTTGGATACTGAAGTACAGGGTGCACTAGTCCGATCCAGGGTACAAAACATCACCGAGATGAATGCTCCCTCTAGCTTCTTCTTCGGCCTGGAAAAAAAGAATGGACAGACCAACGTGATCCACTCCCTGCTGTCTGACACAGGACAGGAGCTGACAGAGCCTGGACAGATCAGAAGGCGAGCTGTGAGTTTTTATTCATCTTTGTATGACAGTGAATACTGAGAAAACCAGCCACTGTTAGAGGAGTTCTGTGCAGAGCTACCTCAGGTCTCCACGGAGACAAATTCACAACTTGACCAGCCATTGGAGTTAGAGGAACTCCACACTGCCCTGCAGAACATGCAGGGACGACGTTCTCCGGGTATCGATGGTCTGACGGTTGAGTTCTATACAGCCTTCTGGGACATTCTAGCACGTGATATGCTGGAAGTGTTCACCGAAAGTCTGGCCTCAGGCTCTTTGCCACTGTCCTGCCGGAAGGCGGTCGTTGCCCTCCTGCCTAAAAAAGGCAATCTGCAGGACATCAAGAACTGGCGCCCTGTGTCACTGCTCTGCACCGATTACAAGATTCTGTCCAAAGCTTTGGCGACCAGGCTGAGGGAAGCTATGGAGCAGGTCATTCACCGGGATCAAACCTACTGTGTGCCCGGCAGGTCCATGGCAGACAATGTCTACCTAATTCGTGATGTTTTGGAGGTGTCCAGATCATTGGGTATAAACGCTGATCTCATTTCGTTAGATCAGGAAAAGGCATTTGACCGTGTTGAGCACAGCTTCCTCTGGACAACTATGGAGAGGTTTGGGTTCAGCACCGAGTTCATTGCCAAGATCAAGGTGTTTTACAGTGACGTTGAGAGTATTCTGAAGTTTAACGGCAGTTCGTGTGCCCCCTTCAGGGTGCATCGGGGCATCCAGCAGGGTTCTGCCCTGTCTGGGATGCTCTATGCACTCTCTCTGGAACCCCTCATCTGTAAAATCCGCAAAAGCATCGATGGTTTGATTTTACCTGGTGTTAGAGAGAGCATTCTTTTATCTGCCTATGCTGCTGATGTTGTTGTTCTTATCAAAAACCAAAGGGATGTTAATGTTCTGGTGGGTTTGACAAACTCATTCAATGTTTTAACTGCTGCAAAAGTAAACTGGAACAAAAGTGAAGCCCTTGCTGTTGGCGAGTAGCATGGCAACCTCCCGGTTATTCCTCAAAACTTGTGTTGGAAGACTGATGGTATCAAATATCTCGGTGTGTACCTGGGAAATGAGACAACAACCAGGAAGAACTGGGAGGGCGTCATTGACAAAATAGAAGGGAAACTTAAAAAATGGAAATGGTTGCTCCCCAGAATGTCGTACAGAGGTCGATTTTTAGTGATAAACAACCTGGTAGCCTCGCAGCTGTGGCACGGCTTGGCCTGTATGGACCCCCCATCAGAGTTTCTAGCCCAAATCCAGACCAAACTTGTTTTCTGGGATGCGCTGCATTGGGTGCCTCAAGGAGTGTTGTTTTTATCAAGAGAGGAGGGGGGACAGGGCCTCATCCACCTGGCTAGCAGAACAGCCACGTTCAGATTAGCATGCGCTTCAGGTTGATTGGCCGGTCCCAAATTGACCATAGGAGTGTGTGTGTGTGTGTGTGAATGGTTGGTTGTTTGTTTCTATGTGGCTCCGCGGTACACTGGCGTCGTGCCCGGAGTGTCCCTCGCCTCACGCCCTGAGACTGCCAGGATAGGCACTGGCTACCCCGCGACCTGCGTTAGCGGATTAAGCGGGTTGGAAAATGAATGAATGAATGAATGTTCTAAATGTTAAGTGTGATTGAAGTTTTTTTTGCAAAAGATCTTCTGAGGCACTTCAATGCTTTCATCTAATGTAAAACTGCAAAATGTTTGAATGAGATTAAAGTGTTTTTGCAAAAATCAAAAAAAAAATCTTCATCTTCTTCTTCTTCTTCTTCTTCTTCTTCTTCTTCTAGACCGTAACCACACAGAGCCTTACCCAGCATCCCAACACACTCTAAAACGGCTGGTCTCTTCTCATGGCCTAGTGGATGTGTGGAGGAGGATGGAGCATATTCAACATGGAGTTTTTAGTTTGATAAATGTTAGTTTTCTACATTCAGGGATGTTTTTGATGTGAATTCCTTTTTGTGTGAATTTCTTTTGGATTTTGTGTCAATGTGATTATCTTGTAATTTGGCTTTTATGAATAAATCTACTTTTAAAAATCAAAAAATCAAAAAAAAATCAACATGAAACTTAAAGTGAAGTGATGGCCCCTTGGAGAAAAAAAGACACATTGGAGTCCATTCATGGAAACCTTGGCCTTGTCTTGTATTATATGTTGATACATGCATCGCTTAATTTTCCATTTCAGTTAGACAAGGAAATAATTTTGAATAATTAATGCTGATTTTTTAGATTGTTCCGTTTACCAGTTAGAATAAGGCAGAGCAGAGGCAACTACAGTATGTCCCATTCTTGATGTGACATTGAGAAACAGATTAATTTAGTTCTGATATAACTAGGTTGGTGTACTTAACGGTCTGAGGTCAAGGATTTAGTCTAGGTTGTGGTTGTACATTGGAATCAAACACAGTTTGTATCACTAAACTCTTATCTACAGTGGTAAATATACATTGATATTCTATTAGACTTTCCAATATGGTACATGAACAGGTTTTTTAAGTGTGTGACACACTTGGAGGACAAAAATCCATGCTAGAATGTGATTTTATCTTCTATAGAAAACAATGCTCCTTAACTGCCAGAATCCTGAACAGCACCAGCAGTCTTGTCAGGTAACTTATCCACAGTAAAATGCACTACCTCAAGCTTCAAAACCTTACTCCATGAACATAAACATAAAATATCAAACAACTCCCAGCCATTGTTATATGAAGATGTGGAACATACAAGCTATTTTTAACTTTTCACTATTATTAAAAAAGATGACATTGTGTCAACATTTGCAACTGTGACTCTGCAAGATCCTTTAACCAGCTGAGGACCTGTATAAATGCACGGGGTAGGTATGAGATATGCTGTTTTCTTGGCAGAAATAATAAGCAAATACAGTTAAACTATTGTTCTTTCAGACTGGCAAGATGTAAGAGATCATATTTTTTATGTCTGTGTTGTAGTGTTTCAGAAATCTCCCAACACCAATTTGAAAACTGTTGAATTGTAGACTTGCATTTTTTCCTTACCTTTCAGAACATGTATAATGTAACTAAATATACTTATATATATATATACATACATATATATATATATACATATATATATATATATATATATATATATATATATATATATATATATATAGCTAAGAGTCAAAAATAATTGTGCAAGCAGCAGTAACTCCTCTTCAAGGCTACAAAATGTGGTTTTGATTAACATCCATCAGTTAACCTTCAAAAGCCATACAAGGTCATTACATTAGTGACCTGCTTGGGAGCTCATTCCTCAAAAGCATTTCGATCATAACAGACAAATTATTAATCAGTACATATGAATTTTGTTATATCAAATTATGTATGATAATTAATGTTGCAGAAAGTCTTGACACTAAGATTCTTCAGGGATGTTGAAATCAAAGGGGATCTGTCTAAAGTAGCAGCAAGATATATATCCTCCCTTGGAGTCCAGACAGTGGCGGTGGTGGTGGCTCATGACCCTGATAAAACTGATGAATGGTGAAGGGGGAAGGAGGTGAAGTGCAAGAAACATAACACATGAATTAACTAGAGGGACTGACAGAGTCAAATTTAAAAAAAAACAAACATGTGCAACATGATAGGCTGACGATAAAAAAGGTGTATCTCTGCTATTACATAGATGTGGAAAACCAATGAACACCCCAAGATTGTGTAAAGTGTAAATATAATCACATTTGAGTTTGCAAAGGTTTAGTCTTCCTGACTGAACTTTTCCTATATCTTTATTTGTTACATTGCACACACAAAGAAGGGATAGAATTGAGAACTTTATGATGGGTGAAATGGTGCAATATTCAACGGATTGGTGACTTGCTGTACATCAAAGACATGGAAGTGGAGGTGAAGGTGGAGATGAATATTGCTGTTTAGTTGACATAATTAAGTAGATTGTCCATGTTCGTTCAAATATGTGTGTGTGTGTGTGTGTGTGTGTGTGTGTGTGTGTGTGTGTGTGTGTGTGTGCGTGTGCGTTTGTCTGCGTGTGTGTATGTCCAGATCTTTCCACCCAAGAACAATATTACTGCTTCTGTGTCATTTAAATCAAAACATTTAATCCATTCAAAGAGACAGGGATTAACATGCACTCATGACAGTAAGCACATCAAAGATTTTGCAGAGCATATAATTTAACGCGTTAACAGAGACCCCTGTGTCTTTGTAGGAAATATATATTACTCCTAAACCTATAAACATCAGACTTTCCATGTAAAGAGCTGCTATTTGGGGGCGACAGTGGCTCAGAGGTTAAGCGGGTGGTAGAGCAGGTCGTCCAATTTTTCAAGATCGGCGGTTCAATTCCCGCTCCCGCCCAAATAAACACCCAGAGTGTGAGCTGACAGTGGGAAGTGTCAGCTCACCTCCAGAGCACTGCCGAGGCACCCTTGAGCAAGGTGTGGTCCCCCTTACAAGCTGCTCATTCGGGGCACAACAAAGAAGGAGCTGCCCGTCACTATGCCTCCTATTGTATACTCAACAAAAATATAAACACAACACTTTTGTTTTTGCTCACATTTTTCATGACATGGACTTAAAGATCTATAATTCATTCCAGATACACAATATTACCATTTCTCTCAAACATTGTTCACAAATCTTTCTAAATGTGTGATAGTGAGCTCTTGTGCTTTGCTGAGACAATCCATCCCACCTCACAAGTGTGCCACATCAAGATGCTGATTTGACATCATGATTAGTGCACAGGTGTACCTTATACTGCCCACAATAAAAGGCCACCCTGAAATGTGCTGTTTTGTCTCACAGCAAAATGCCACAGATGCCACTTGCATTGAGGGAGCGTGCAATTGGCATGCTGACAGCAGGAATGTCAACCAGATCTGTTGCTCGTGCATTGAATGTTCATTCCTCCACCATAAGCCGTCTCCAAAGGCGTTTCAGAAAATATGGCAATACATCCAACCAGCCTCACAACCGCAGACCACATGTAACCACACCAGCCCAGGACTGAATTATAGATCTTTAAGGCCATCTCATGAAAAATGGGAGCAAAAACAAAAGTGTTACGTTTATTATTTTTGTTGAGTGTATATATTGCATGCCTGCAGGCCCCTTGTGTGTGCATTGTTGTTTCAGGGGCTTGTACACACATATACTGTATATGCATGTCTCAATATACTAAAAAAAAATCACACCATGAGTGAAAAAAAAAATCTACGGGATCAATAAAGTCTTTTTATTTCTTTCTTTCTATTTTCAGATTGTCCAACTGTGCATAATCTAAGGTAAACAGTCTTTCATATAATGCTTAAAACATTTTATTAATTTGCTAAAAGAGTCCCTTTGCAATTTTAAAGAGTTAAAGTAGATGGGCAGCTTTAATATACCAAGGACACTCATGGATGAATGCAATTATTCTTAGAGGTTAATGTTAGACTCCTGAAAAACTCTCCAGTAATTAATAAGTGGGTCTATGGCCCACAGACGTAATCAGGGTTACCGGGACTGGAAAAGTATGAGCTGAAGTATTGACTACTAATTCAATACTCCAGCTCAAACTCTGTGTGTGTGTGTGTGTGTGTGTGTGTGTGTGTGTGTGTGTGTGTGTGTCTGTGTGTGTGTGTGTGTGTGTGTGTGTGTACATGCACTCTATTATGATTACAAAATTAAAAAAAGATGAAAAAATAGAATGAAACCATCCTTGGTCAAGGTAACAATTAAAGTGACAGTAAAGTAAAAATGAACCAGGTGTGTACTTGAAGTACATAATTAAATAATTAGTTTTGGTGGCATTATTATTTTTTTTATTAGCAATGCAGACTTTGAAAAATATTAAGTAACAGAGTGCACCATAACAGCAGAAGTGACGCAGTATACAGTATAAATACAGTATACTGCAGTGACGTGCAGTCAGGGTAGGCAGGGGAGGCACAGCAACACCTGCCATACAGACAAAAATGGAAAATGGAAGAAATAAATTATCCAGTGATGTGAATTATATAGTTATATTCCATTTACTGTCACTATTTTTAGGTTAATTTTACTGAAAATCGCTGAATTTTCACATTTACCGCTGAAATACTGAGAAGAGATCTGCGGTGAGGCACCAACCAGCCGTGCCTCACCATGGATTGCGCAATGACTCGGCTAGCTGTGCTGGCATGCGTGAGACCGTAATGCTATCCCTCTTTTTGTCGCTATTAAAATGTTCAAACACTTTTGCTCTATCAACTAAGTTCCCATAATTTAGCTAATGTATATAATATACAGTGTTTTTTTTGTCAACAACTGTACATGTGTAACGTCGTTCTTGAGTTGAGCGGTCCTAAAACGACTGGGAAAGGTACGAAGTGAAGCATGCAGTTCTCGTGCCTCATGGTAGGGGGTGCTGGTGATCCCATGGATTCGGCCGAGGATTCCTCTTCCTCGGCCATAGAAGAAGAAGAACAGAGGAACAGTTAACTCCGATTTATAGTCAGCACGTCAAGTGCAGCCATTCATGTATTTTCCGCCCGTCTTGCCTTACTATTAAATGGAGGATTACATAACTCAATTTTTTTTAGATGCTTTTGTTCAGAAGGAGCTGCGCATGGACTTAATTTATAAGTAAACATAACATATAAAGAAACGTGCAGATAACAACATAACTATTTTTTTTAATCAAATGTACTTGTGTGTGTAAATAATTCTGCTATGAGACTTCAAAAATAACCCACTTACTTTTGCCTATTAAATGGTGAATAAGCTACACTGTAGGTTCATATGTTCGTAAACGTCTCAATCTGATGATGATGAAGTCTGTGCCTCAGCAGCCACAAACCTCACCGCACGTCACTGGTATACATCTATTGATAACCTAGCAAGTCAACATTATCTCATTTATCAAGTAATAATCTAAAATCATGTGCTGACCCTCTAAGAGGTCCAGTGGATTGTTTTAGCTGCTACACTGTTTGTCCCCGCTCGCTTCTGTAGTTCTTAGCTGTAGTTCAGCTAGTCATGTCAGTTGTTTCCACTCACCATTCTATTTCTTCCTGCTGTACCTAGAAGGCTCATGAATCTGTGAGTGAATGCACATTTTGTTTGAGTGACTTACTAGTTAGTGTCCCGTTTTGGTTTACTGTGTGTATGTAAAAACTAATCGCGCAACTGATGCTAAAGCGCTAGCCCATCAATGAGATGTTCCATATTATATTAGCATTGAGCTAACCACCATTTGTTACTGTTGGACTGTGTGGAGTCAATAACAACTCTAGTATATATTTATATGTCTTGTATTTACGAATATATAAGGACCAGGGTCTGATATGCTGTTTTTGTATGTTTTATCTCAGTTTCACAGATCTTCTCAGTAAAATGACCTGTCTGTCATTTTTGATATTGTTTACTATTAACGAGTGCCATAATCACATGATAATCTGGTCACAAAAACATTTATGCAATACTTCCAGTAGCTCCAGACATGAATTCATTATCCACTAAACCTTGGGAATTCTGAAAAAATGCTATTGGTTGTCAAATATTGCTTTCAAATCATCCGGGGTCAATTGTTCATGGGAGATTCTTGGACCTTTGGTCATTTTGACCCTGATAATGCTTTGTTCAACAGGATCTTAGATAGTGAGAACATGCCTGAGGAATGGAGACGTGTGCTGGTGCCTATTTTTAAGAACAAGGGAAATGGGCAGAGTTGTGGCAACTACAGAGAAATAAAGCTGATAAGCCATACAATGAAGTTTTGGGAAAGGGTAGTTGAAGGTAGACTAAGGGCAGAAGTGAGCATTTCCGAGCAGCGGCAAATACTGTATTTGCAGAGTACTACAGATGCAGTATTTGCTTTGAGGATGTTGATAGAGAAGTACAGAGAAGGTCAGAGGGAGCTGCGTTGTGTTTCTGTAGATCTGGAGAAAGCTTATGACAGGGTGCCCAGGGAGGAACTGTGGTATTGTATGAGGAAGTCTGGAGTGGCGGAGAGGTATGTTAGAGGGGTGCAGGACATGTATGAGGACTGTAAGACAGTGGTGAGGTGTGCCGTATGTGTGGCAGAGGAGTTCAAGCTGGAGGTGAGACTGCATCAATGATCAGCTCTGAGCCCCTTCTGGTTCGCTGTGGTGATGGACAAGCTGATAGACGAGGTTAGACATGAATCTCCGTGGGCTATGACTTTTGCAGATGACATTGTGATCTGTAGCGAGAGCAGGGAGCATGTGGAGGAGAAGCTAGAGAGGTGGAGGTTTGTCATGGAAAGGTGAGAAATGAAGGTTAGCTGCAGTAAGACAGAGTACTTGTGGGTGAATGAGAGAGACCCAAGTGGAAGAGTGAAGTTACAGGGAGATAAAATTAAGAAGGTGGAGGATTTTAACTACTTAGGGTCAACAGTCCAAAGCAATGAAGAGTGTGGAAAAGAGGTGAAGAAGCGTGTACAGGCAGGATGGAACACGTGGAGAAAAGTGTCAGGTGTGATGTGTGATCGAAGAGTTTCAGCTAAAATGAAAGGAAAGGTGTACAAAACTGTGGTGAGACCAGCGATGTTGTTTGGTCTAGAGACAGTGTCACTGAGGAAAAGACAGGAGACAGAGCTGGAGGTAGCAGAGATGAAGATGCTGAGGTTCTCTTTGGGAGTGACCAAAAAGGATATGACCAGGAATGAGTACATCAGAGGGACAGCACATGTTAGAGGTTTTGGAGATAAAGCCACAGAGGCCAGATTGAGATGGTTTGGACATGTCCAGAGTTGCGATAGTGAATATATTGGTAGAAGGAAGTTGAGTTTTGAACTGCCAGGCTGGAGGCCTAAAGGATGACCAAAGATGAGGTTTATGGATGTAGTGAAAGAGGACATGAAGCTTGGTGTGAGAGAAGACAAGGGTAGATGGAGGCAATTGATTCACTGTTGCGACCCCTGAAGGGAAAGCTGAAAGGAAAAGAAGATTCTTGCTTTCCATTTCTCTCCAATCTTTTCAGAAGGTATTTTGAAGAAAGATAGGTCATTATCTTTTTGTCTTACTCCTGTGGTGTTGGAACAGGTAACAATGATTTTATTGGATTTATCTTCAGTGATCGTACTGTGTTGTAATGGTTGCCCTGACTAATGAAGCGATGGGTGTCGCCGATGTTGTACAGTGTGACCTCACGTGACCACTGGATACGGAAGCAGCTGCAGCGCAGATTTTAAGCTTTCCTGACCACAGGGATGATGCCAGACATCAGGAAATTATTTTTCTTCATTTTTTCACAATGATAAACAAAATATATATCAAAATACATATCATTATGAAATAAGTTTACTCTCCCTTTAATATTTTTAAGTTATACTTTCTTGATGATTTAGGTTTGTCCTTGAAACTCTGTTAACCTTACATTGGTTTTACCATTATTCTGCTGAATGAAAAATTTTTTTTTTTAAATTTGAAGATATGACAACAGAAAAAAAATGGCCATGATCTTTTATTCAGCCTGGAAACCTGTGTGAGTGGGAGGAATGTAATTTTAATTGCAGCCACTTAATTAGAGTGAAAACGACACTTGGATCAATTAAATGCTACGTTTGCATTGAAGATCATCTGCAAGGCAATAATTACGACTGAAAATTCATTCATTAATTTTTTGAAGATAAGCAACAGTTGTCTCATCTTCAACCACTTACCTGATTTCCGGTTATGGATTTACGCTTGAGCTTATCCCAGCTGACATCTTGCAGGATGCCAGGTACATACCGAATAAGTCCGTCAGTTTATGGCAGTGGCAAATAGAATGACACACTCACAGTCATACCTATGATGGATTTAGAGTGACTAATTGACAACATTGCTCCCTTAGGCATTCGCTCATCAACGCCTGCGACTCCACCTCATTGCAGATTTTTGGTAGACAGTCACATGATACCATACGAGCATTCTATTAGTTGACGGCATCCGGAAGTGTGTTCTGTTCCGTCAGTCTCTGACTTTCCTGAGACACAGAAGTTCTTTAAACAGTCGATCAGAGTGTGGGAAAAAGTAATACAGATAGTAAGTGGTTTAATATCCGTATGTGGAGAGTTCATAAAAATTTAAATTAACTTAAATAACAAGATAAATAGATTGCGATCTCGATCGTGGATTCCTCAATTGTGTGTGGTTCCTGGAACACATTAACCGCAAAGACGGAGAGTGCACTGTATTGCATCCTTGACTTCGTCTAGACAAACACACTCTATTGGTTTAACCTGATGTTAGAAAGTGCAACTTATTTTCATCAGTGTGGGTGCAAGCATGCTTTTAAGTATTCTCAGATGAACTCATACTCACTGTATTGAGAATGAGATACGTAGGAGGAAATGCCAAATGTTTGCACAAAGGCCTCAGGCTTTGCCAGGGTTAAAATAAAAATTTGTTAATATGACATTGCTCATCTTTGAACCATTATGTTGTATATTCATTTAATTACTGTAACAGAATGGTATACAGATATGACATGATATATATATATATATATATATATATATATATATATATATATATATATATATATATATATATATATATATATATATGTCCCTCTCGCCCTTGTGGGGTGGCATCTGTGTGTCATCCTCAAGCTCGGGTCCTCTACCAGAGGCCAGGGAGTCTGAGGGTTCTGCGCAGTATCTTAGCTGTTCCTAGGACTGCGCTCTTCTGGACTGAGGCTTCAGATGTTGTTCCAGGAATCTGCTGGAGCCACTCTTCCAGTTTGGGGGTCACTGCCCCAAGTGCTCCTACGACCACGGGGACCACATTAACCTTGATCTTCCACATCTGTTCCAGCTGTTCTTTCAACCCTTGGTACTTCTCAATCTTGTTGTGTTCCTTCTTGCTGATGTTGGCATCAGCTGGAATCGCCATATATATTTGTTTGTTAGCCAGCAGCTGTTTGTCGGTCTGGAAGCTGAAGTCCCACAGGATCTTAGCCTTGTCGTTCTCAACCACCTTCGGTGGTATGTCCCATTGGGATTTGGGTACTTCTAGTCCATACTGGGTAAGGATGTTCCTGTACACTATCACAGCTACTTGGTTGTGCCTTTCCATGTATGCTGAGCTGGCGAGCATCTTATACCCTGCTACCACATGCTGGACTGACTCTGGTGCATCTTTACATAGCCTGCACCTTGGGTCAGATCTACTGTGGTAGATATTGGCCTCTGTTGCTCTTGTACTTAGGGCCTGTTCTTGTGCTGCCATGATCATTGCCTCTGTGCTGTCTGTCAGTCCAGCTTTATTCAGCCATTGGTAGGTCTTCTTGATATGATTTTTTTTATGTTTTTATTTTTGCAAAAACACTTTAATCTCATTCAAACATTTTGCAATTTTACATTAGATGAAAGCATTAAAGTGCCTCAGAAGATCATTTGCAAAAAAAACTTCAGTCACATTTAACATTTAGAACATTTTACAATTTTTCATTAGATGACATTTCAAAAACACTAAACACTCAAAAACATTAAACACCAAGAAACAAAGGGAAATACAATATAAAAATTAGTGCATTATAACAGGAAGTTTGCAAAAGTGAGGTGGTCATCAACTAAAGTGCATAGGACATTTTTGTAACACCAGATGTTCCTAAAGTTATTCAGGTCTTTTGTCAATTTATAGAAACCAAATTCTAGTTTTAAGCGACATCTGATGTTACAGCAAAAAACAGTAGCTGCTTCTTGAACGGTATTGTTTTCAATTTTCCTTTTCCTGGTCACATAAATTGCAAGTTTTGCCTCCCCAGAAATAAAATTTAAAAGCTGCCACTTTCTCTGATTCAATCTATTGTACCCAGCACCGTAGATGAATTTCCTGATACTAAAGTTTTCATTGAACAAGTTAAAAACATTCGTTAGAAGAGTGAAGAGCACTGCAAGTCTCCCACACTCACTGAAAGCATGAAAGACTGTGAGCCACTTCCTCTATCTGACAGTGGTACATGCCGTGTAGGGGCTTGTCCCTCCATGTTGTCTCCTCCTCCTCCTCTTCCTCCTCAGGTTTCTGCTGTATAAGACATTCACTGAGCAGTTCATCTGTTGGGGCCATCTTCCTGATGTACTCTTGGATTTTTGATGTCATAACCTGGACAGTGGCCCTGATGCTCACTAGTCCTCGGCCTCCCTCTTTCCACCTAGTGTACAGCCTCAAGATGCTGGACTTGGGGGGAAACCCTCCATGCATGGTGAGGAGCTTTCTTGTCTTGATGTCTGTGGCTTCTATCTGCTCCTTTGGCCAGCTTATGATCCCAGCAGGGTATCTGATGACAGGCAGTGCATACATGTTGATGGCTCGGATCTTGTTCTTGCCATTCAGCTGACTTCTCAGGACTTGCCTTACTTTCTGGAGGTATTTGGCTGTGGATGACTTCCTTGCGGCCTCCTCATGGTTGCCATTAGCTTGTGGGATTCCAAGGTATTTGTAGCTGTCCTTGATGTCTTCTCTCCTGCCTCCTGGTTGGTCAACCCCTTCAGTTCTGATCATCTTGCCTCTTCTTGATACCATCCGGCCACATTTGTCTAATCCGAATGACATCCCTATGTCGTCGCTGTAGATCCTGGTGGTGTGGATCAGTGAGTCAATTTCTCGCTCATTCCTGGCATACAGTTTGATGTCATCCATGTAGAGGATGATTGTTGTCCCGCTTCGGAATCGGTATCCGTAGCCACTCTTTGTGATGATGTGACTGAGGGGTTTCAGGCCTATGCAGAACAGCAGTGGTGATAGTGCACCCCCTTGGTATATGCCGCGCTTGATGTTAACTTGGGCAATTAGCTTGGAGTTAGTCTCCAGGGTTGTCTTCCACTTCCCCATTGCGTTCTTGATGAAGGGTCTTAGTGTCCTGTTGATCTTATACAGTTCCAGACATTCCAGTATCCACGTTTGTGGCATTGAGTCATAGGCTTTCTGGTAGTCAATCCAGGCGGTGCACAAGTTGGTCTACCTATTCTTACAGTCTCTGTGTACTGCTCTGTCCACCAGTAGCTGGTGCTTGGCTCCCCTGGTGCTACTACCAACTCCTTTCTGTGCCCCGCTCATATATTGATCCATGTGCCTACTCATCTTAGCCGCCATGATGCCTGACAGGAGCTTCCATGTTGTACTGAGACAGCTTATTGGCCGGTAGTTGGATGGGGTAGATCCTTTCTGTGGGTCTTTCATGATCAGGACTGTCCTGCCTTCAGTCAATCATTCTGGGTGCGTCCCATCCATTAGCAGCTGGTTCATCTGTGCTGCTAGACGCCCGTGGAGTGCTGTCAGCTTCTTTAGCCAGTATGTATGGATCATATCCGGGCCCGGTGCTGACCAACTCTTCATCTTTTACGCTCTTTCTTGGATGTCTGCCATTGAGATGGTTACTGGTTCCTGTTCTGGGAGGCAGCTGCGGTCAGTCCTCAGGTCCACTAGCCACTGGGCATCAGCGTAATGTGATGCTTCTCTTTCCCATATGCCCTTCCAGTATTTCTCCACCTCAGCTCTTGGTTGTTCTGGCCGGATGCTATTTCCCTGCCACTGAGAGTACATCTTTGCTGGTTGAGTGGAGAAGGTTTTGTTTATTCTCCTGGCCTCAATCTCCTTAGTGTATCTCTTCAGTCAGGTAGCCAGAGCCGTTAGTCTCTGTTTGGCAGTTTTGAGTGCTTCAGGTATGGAGAGCTTGCTGTATTTCCTGGGTACCCCTTTGTTCATCATGTTCCCCTTCTGTAGCTTGGCTAGCTGGCTGACGTCTCTCTGTGTCGCCTTTATCTTGGCCTCTAACTGTCTCTTCCATGGAGGGTATTGTTTTTTATGCCCTGTGTTGATCTTATATCCCAGCATCTCGAGGATTACTGTTGCTGTACTGTGGATCAGCTTGTTTTTCTCAGTTATGTTCCCTGTGGGGATGGTTCTTATTGCAGCATTCACATCTTCTAGCATCTTGGTCCCACATCCGTCCCATATATCCCCTCTCTCTGGGATTACTTGTGTAGTAGCATTCCAACAACTCCGTGTTCTCCGCCCTTGTCCATGTGTGTCTTGTTCCAGTAGCCCATTTGTCACCAGATTGCCCTGGTTCCCTAGCATCTGACGCGGACCTTGTTAACCTGGGCGACGTCCGAGCCGGTATGACTCTGTAATTATTGTGTTCACTCATATTTTTGATGAAGGCTCGTGTAGCATTAAGGGTCTTGCCTAAGGACACTCACTGGATAGTGCCCGCCATGTCTGGGGTTTGAAACCACGCTCCACGTTCCACGCTCCACGCTCGTGGAGTGCTGACAGCACTCCACGAGCATCTAGCAGCACAGATGAACCAGCTGCTAAGGGGTGGGACGCACCCAGGACGGTTGACTGAAGGCAGGACAGTCCTGATAAAGAAAGACCCACAGAAGGGATCCACCCCATCCAACTACCATGGAAGCTCCTGTCAGGCATCATTTTTAATTTAATTTTCATTTTTTTAATTTAATATACTGTTTTGATCCCCGAAGGGAAATTAAAAATGCACACTCTAGCTAATGATTCAAACACATGCATATATATATATATTAGTGTGTACAGGTCCCTGTACCACACACACACATACACAAGGGGGCCTGTAGGCATGCAAGGGAGGTAGAGTGGCAGGCAGCTCCATCTTGGTGCGCCTCAAATGAGCAATTTGTAAAGGGGACGGCACCTTGCTCAAGGGCACCTCGGCAGTGCTCCAGAGGTGAGCTGACACCTCTCACTGTCAGCTCACCTCCGGTATTTTTTGGGCGGGAGCGGGAATCGAACCGCCGATCTTGAAATCATAGGATGACCCGCTTTACCACCTGCTTTACCACTGAGCCACTGCCGCCCGAGCTGCTAAGATGAGTAGGCACATGGATCAATATATGAGCGGGGCACAGAAAGGAGTTGATAGTAACACCAGGGGAGCCAAGCACCAGCTACTGGTGGACAGAGCAGTACACAGAGACTGTAAGAATAGGTAGACCAACTTGTGCACCGCCTGGATGGACTACCAGAAAGTATACGATGGAGTATTCACCAACGTCTGATGGAGGTTGGACCCTGTCCTGATGGAAAGGTTTGCGCCGCAGAGGTCAAGATTAAGAGGAAGATCTACAACCATCCGGTGTGTAAATTGATTGCCTTTCCTGCCATTCCAGACACTGACCCTATAACCACTCCCTGACGCTCCTCACAGGAGTCAAATATGAGAATCATTTTTAAGAGGCGTTTGTTGTGAACAGCAGGCTTGGATGAAGAGCTGTTGGGAGGATCAGGAAGTTGGGAGGAGTTTGAGAAAGGATAATTTATAATTTATCCATTTGCCTTGCAGCAGATCCCTGCACTCATCTGACAGCAATTTTTTGTCTGCGTGAGAATGTGAGTTCCTTTGGTATCCATGTTTAAATGAATTACCTAGCTGGAATATGTACGTTTTTTGATGATAGACATATGCCTTGTGTTGTTGTTCGGTTCTTGTATAGAGATATTTGTGTTACACATTTCATGTATGCTTAGGCTTAGTTTCTGTTCTGTTCAGAGAAAACCAGCCTTGAATGCGGTCAACCTCATTCACTGATTCACCTACTGCACTGAGAAAGAAATAAAAAATTACACCAAAAGGATTCTTGAGTGTTTCCCTGTGCCTGACCGCACGGCCATAGTGTTTGTCAAAGTCCCGGTAAGCAGCCCACCTGCAACACCACCATACAGCACAAGTATTTTATAATTTACATAAATACTACTTTTTGTTGGCAAATCGTGGATTGCACTGGACGGGCATTGCGAAGCCATGGATGTATGTTAGCAGGCTAACTGGAGAAGGAAAGCTAACTAATTGTGAGATTGGGAAAAGAGTTAAAGGAAAAAGCACCTGTCAAAAGAGCAATTGGAAAATATATTTTTGAGAACTGATAGTTCTGTTAGCTGACTACATAAACAGAACTGTTTGTAGTTACTTAAAGACCGTTTTTGTCAGATGCCTGAGGAGCATTTTGGATACTACATCAATTGTCCCATTCCAAACAGAAACCATAGCTGGACACATTGTTCATGCTAGCCAGCTAGCTTCACTCAGAAATTGTTGCTGTTTTCTGTGATGTTCCTGCTGTGTGGACTCTGCTCAAAAACATAAAAATTGTTGGAACAGTTATGACACTGTAAAATTATGTTATCTGGGAAGTCCATGTATAGTTTGTGATGGGCAGATGAAGCCCCATGAAACATTGAAGCTTTTCATCCCAATGGGTTCACTGCAGTTCGAAGCTTCATGAGGCTTCATTTGTTCTAGTACATCTACTGTATGCTAAAACATCAGTTGGCATGAGTTTGAAGTGTGTGTGTGTGTGTGTGTATATATATATATATATATATATATACACACAAGAAAGTCTGTGACTAAAAATGTCAGCAAAATAAGGAAGTATGGAAAACATGTATAATTTAGTGATTGCAGTACAGTGTGTGTGTGTGTGTGTGTGTGTGTGTGTGTGTGTGTGTGTGTGTGTGTGTGTGTAAAAAATTACAAAAATCAAATCTATTAATTATTTCCTTAGGTAAAGTACTTTTAACTCCAAATGCTTGCACACATATAGAGTACACACACACACACACACACACACACACACACACACACACACACACACACACACACACACACACACACACACACAGGTAGTGGGTGGAGTTAAGATTGTGACAGCGTGAGGTCTTAAAGTGAGCTTATTCAAATATACAGTAGGTGGGGAGATACAGTATATACAGGCATGTGTGTGTGTGTGTGTGTGTGTGTGTGTGTGTGTGTGTGTGTGTGTGTGTGTGTGTATATACACTCACCGGCCACTTTATTACACCATGCTAGTAACGGGTTGGACCCCCTTTTACCTTCAGAACTGCCTCAATTCGTTGTGGCATAGATTCAACAAGGTGCTGGAAGCATTCCTCAAAGAGTTTGGTCCATATTGACATGATGGCATCACGCAGTTGGCGCAGATTTGTCAGCTGCACATCCACGATGCGAATCCCTCGTTCCACCACATCCCAAAGATGCTCTATTGGATTGAGATCTGGTGACTGTGGAGGTCATTTGAGTACAGTGAACTCATTGTCATGTTCAAGAAACCAGTCTGAGATGATTCCAGCTTTACCACATGGCGCATTATCCTGCTGAAAGTAGCCATCAGCAGTTGGGTACATTGTGGTCATAAAGGGATGGACATGGTCAGCAACAATACTCAGGTAGGCTGTGGCGTTGCAACAATGCTCAATTGGTACCAAGGGGCCCAAAGAGTCCCAAGAAAATATTCCCCACACCATTACACCACCACCACCAGCCTGAACCGTTGATACAAGGCAGGATGGATCCATGCTTCATGTTGTTGACGCCAAATTCTGACCCTACCATCCGAATTTCGCAGCAGAAATCAAGACTCATCAGACCAGGCAACGTTTTTCCAATCTTCTATTGTCCAATTTCGATGAGCTTGTGCAAATTGTAGCCTCAGTTTCCTGTTCTTAGCTGAAAGAAGTGGCACCCGGCGTGGCCTTCTGCTGCTGTAGCCCATCTGCCTCAAAGTTTGACATACTGTGCGTTCAGAGATGCTCTTCTGCCTACCTTGGTTGTAACGCGTGGTTATTTGAGTCACTGTTGCCTTTCTATTAGCTTGAACCAGTCTGGCTATTCTCCTCTGACCTCTGGCATCAACAAGGCATTTGCCCCCCACAGAACTGCCGCTCACTGGATATTTTTTTCTTTTTCGGACCATTCTCTGTAAACCTTAGAGATGGTTGTGCGTGAAAATCCCAGTAGATCAGCAGTTTCTGAAATACTCAGACCAGCCGTTCTGGCACCAACAACCATGCCACGTTCAAAGTCACTCAAATCACCTTTCTTCCCCATACTGATGCTTGGTTTGAACTGCAGGAGATTGTCTTGACCATGTCTACATGCCTACATGCACTGAGTTGCCGCCATGTGATTGGCTGATTAGAAATTAAGTGTTAACGAGCAGTTGGACAGGTGTACCTAATAAAGTGGCCGGTGTATATACAGTATATACCTACACACTCACATACTAGTAGGGAACCCGTGGAAATTCCATGATAAAACAATAACATCAGACTTTATACCAAAAAATATGAAAACAAATTTATTTATACATATGTATATGTATAGTTTGTGGGGGGGGCGGTAAGGTAAATTCATATAGGTTGCTTTTTTTGTCGATATGGCTGGAGTTTAACAGGCTAATGGCCTCCAGAGGATGATCTAGCAGGAAGTAAAAGACATGATAGACAGGTGGATGTGAGAATATAGTGGGGAAGACACTACCATAGTTTCATTGTTTTTACACATCAGACACACCCATTATAATAGGAAGCACACAAGGAAAGTCATGGATGCAACTTTAAAGTTAAATAGAGCTGTTTTCAAGTTTCTATATTCACCATTTTCACACAACATCCAACCAGTTGCTGTGGTGGTGTTTCAGAGTTAGAATTGGGGGCTTACTGTTATAGTTTGATTGTTTCTTCAAAATTGGAGAATGGATATATATCAATGATATACAGTATGTGTTTGGTGGACATGTGGAACACTTCCTAATGCCAATACATTAAGAAAAAGACAATCCACAGAAAATATCTTCAAACACAGGGTGGCATGTTGCACCTTGCACTCTGTGTCAGCAAACCGGTCAACAGGGTTTACCCATATTGTTTAAATTGATATATTTTAGAAATTTAAAGGCACTTCACCTGATATGAATAGCATCATTCAGTCTATATTTTACTGCAAGGTCTTGTTAACAGTCAAAAAACTTTGTATTTAAATTACATTTTCTAAACATCTTTGTATAGTTTTATTACACAACTACACAACTCTGATGACAGGTTATTTGCTGAAAATGAAAGTTTACGCATTCATATTTCTTTTTCAATGTCATTTCACCTGCCTCGCAGAAGTTAGCTTGTACTGCCCATACAGTATATGCCTTTACCGTTAGATTCGGAGTACCTCGATGATGGGGTTGAATTGGTGTAGAGGCAGGACGTATTAGGATAAGTGCCCTCATTGGCCTTTCACATCCTTCTATAATGATGACCCTGGCACATTGTGACCCTCCATCCATATTGCTTCAATACAAGTCGAGATTCATGACACAGCTGTGAACTTGGGGTCATTCTATCTCCCTGTAGCACCTGCTTTCTGTCTGAGCCTGCGAGCTTCACAGGTTCCAATTCTCAGGGGGAATGAAAAAGTGGAGGTCAAAACTATAGACTGCATGTTGGATTGTTCTTCTGAAAATAACATACAGTAACATACAGTAATTACAGAGTCAGTAATTATGACATGCTATGTAAATATGTTGCTTTTTTTTTGTTCCATTAATGTACTGCAAAAATGGGAAAATGCCATTTACCATATTGATTTATCAAAATAATTAATTCAAGGAAAGTGGATAAGACCCAAGACCTGTGCATTATCAGAGTAATCTTAAATTATAGAAAATTTAGGGACCAAACTGTTTTCAATAGAGTTAATGAAAATGACGTTTTAAGTCAGATCAAACAAATTATTGATAATTTATTGGTCTTGAAGGAAATCGGTGTCCAACAGCAGTTTATTCAGTTTTACAGTAAGACTCTGTGTGTGTGTGTGTGTGTGTGTGTGTGTGTGTGTGTGTGTGTGTGTGTGTGTGTGTGTGTGTGTGTGTGTGTGTGTGTGTGTGTGTGTGTGTGTGTGTGTGTGTGTGTGTGTGTGTGTGTGAGATAATGACAATGGTGAGCGGGGGCTCCATGAAGTACAATGCTACTACTGGGGATGCATTGAAAAGCCACATGGCTTTGAGACGAAAGACTTTCTGGGTCTGTCTGTTGAGCATCTCAGTGACAGCAGCTTCATATTCAACATCCTCCTCTGTCTATCCAGTGTGCTGAATAGGGTATAGGGGATAATTCAGGTTTCCCATGATGCACAGCACCTTGCTTAAAGAACGTCATTCAATTTCA